>NW_025765489.1:0-157784 GCF_003918875.1 Haliotis rubra
TGTTTTTTTCATGGCTGTTAGCGATTTCACATGATGCAACAGTGCCGTTCCAATGTCGCGAGCCCCGAAGAAAACCCTGGATGGTTGAGCCGTTGGTGACTCAGGTTACGCCAATTTGTCGACTTCCCGGATATCAGTTTTAGTAATTACCGTAACGCACCACAAGCAAATCTTTCATGAAAGTAAGACTGTGCCGTTTCCACTATAACATGTTGATTTTAAACATCTGTTCTTCTTGTAACACTAAATATTAATACCGGGTGTACTTTTCTTCATTTATCGGAATCGAGACCAGTCGCTCACGGTTTCTGATCACCATAGAGGCACATCGCCAGATGAGATACAATAGTTAAATACCGCAGCAACAAGAAATGGTAGTAAGCTCTCGGTATTCCAATTGTGGCATGAACCTGCAAGTTTAATGAATGAACAAAAGTAAAAATGGTCGAAAATTGATTGCATTGTATCGCCTAAAAATAAAATACATTTGTCTATTTATCATGTTGTACTATTATATGATCATCGACGTGACATGCCAAATTTCCAGATATAGCTCTTCCTCTTCCTCACCAATACACACAGTCATCAATAATAGCCCTTAAATTTGGGATTTCCTGGTTCGCCCGGTTAATAAAGAAGACCGGTTGCCTTCCTTCACCAAAGAATATTCGCCGCAATACTCTTCTGCTCGGAACATGATCTAGATGAAAGACGAGAATGATGACAATCATTTTCCGGATGAAATTAACACAGATCGACGGACAAACGAAATATCAGACGTCTCCGAATGCACAGTGTACCAATAAACAAGAGAATCTTATGATAACAAGTCACATACGACAAATATTAGAGGAATTATACCATTACCAACATCTATATTAGTATTTCGAAAGGTTAATATCAAGTGGTGATGTGGTTCTGTTCAACGGTTCATTGCTTCTAACAGAAAAGAAAATATTATTTCTCTCAAAAATATATCATATTGAATTTTATTGGCCAAAATAACTACCAGAAAATTTTATTTTGCCCCATACACACTTTCATAAATCGTCATTTTAAGCATGAAGGAGTATTATTTTTATTTAATTTCCGTTAATTTTTCCTCCCGCTCAGGCTCTTCGAGGACAAAAACCGTAAAAACAATAAATGAAATTGGCCCGGTCTCACAATTACCATTGACAGGCCAATCAGCATAGGTTCAGTCCATTCAAAATTTGATTACAGGTCAATACTCAAAACCGAATCAAACTCATTCTCCTTTATTTCCAACTTCTTCAGATGCGCCCCTTCCATACCTGTTGTTCTTCTCGCCAACGCTTCTAACTTTCTTTCAACAATATTCAGAATGTCGTCGTCAGATGGATCATCGAAACACCGTACCGCTAGTCGCCTGGCATCAATTATCAGTCCTGTAATAATGTTGAAAACATTTTCAATAACATTGTATCACTGACAGCATGATGAAATTGATGGATTTACGACACGACTTCGTCAGCATGATGTTTCCTTTGTCCGCTTCGAACGGTGAGCCACCGGCAACAGTTGAAAGGTGATATTTACGACTGCGCAACGACGATATCAAATCTGCCGACAAAATTTCATCAGAACACATCGTACTAAAGTATCAAAACACCGAAAACCCAACATCCCCGAATGTAACAGCCGTCAACATTTTAACATCTCAACACCGTTCATAGAGAGTTGCCAAACACATCACCACCGTTAAGATAAATCATTGAAAACACAGACATTATTAGGCAAATAACAAAGCGTTCCACAGCCTGCATGATATATATATAGGCGAACGTTACGAAATATCGCCAGTATCAGACACATTAGCCGTCGGTAAACCACGAGCACTATCAATGGCGGAGACCATATCACATTTATTCTCGTTGACTGTAACATTAATTACATTACCGTTATTGCCGAAATTTTAGTATCGGCCCAAAAATCAAACACCGTTTTTACCTTATTGAATAGAAAATCTTTATATCTCGAGACATACTGCATTTATGTTAATAATGCTTCTGTTCTGATTTCAGCCAGTATCAGACTATCCACCTTCGTTTGGTGTTGGCGAGATTCGTTGTCAAGAAAAATGATGCTTGAAACATTATATCGTACCGTTTTGTATTCACCAACCGTTCGGTCATATCACTTACTACCGTCAATCAGGTATAGATTTAAAATCTAAAGCGTGATCATAATTTTCTGGCTTATTAGAAGTTGTCGCCAGCACATTTCGGAAGTAGTGAATGCTCTCATACCCTCCGACAATGCCGGCGGGCCCGACCGCCATCGTCATCTCCCTCCTTCGTCATTTCAGTAACCAGCGACCCGGGGAGAAATCTGATTAAGGTTCGATATTAGCTTATCTATTCAGATTGAGTTTGGCAGTAAATTCATACAATATTTAGTCCAGAGGTAAAACAACAGCGTGTGATCATTAATTCAACGAACCGATGATATTTCGCATTTGCTAGCCCCTGATAATACATCATCGCATTATCAACATACCGTATTCTTAATAAGAATACGATGCATGTTAACCACTAATGAGAATTTTCAGCATACAAAGAATTACGCATATTGCTCCCGGTGAAACACCGGTGTTTCATAATACAGCATGTTACAAATTGTAATGCAGATTAACTAAACTTCACCTAAAAGTTGATCGTTCATTAGCCGATGCCGAGTTGAAGCCATCGCCTACAGTGTCGGTCTACGCCTACGGTGAAAATAAATAACCAAACTTTAGTTCAGTTCATCGTCATCGTCAGTCCAGCTATCTTCATCCCTCCAGAATTACATTTTACCGATCTCGCGTCAACAAAACATGTTCATAATGGTTAACGAAAAGATGACATCTTGCAATATTGTTCATAATAGCGGCTTGAAATTATGCTGATAAATTCATCCTCATTTCAGTATTTCAAGACGTTTGTCATGACACATCATTTGCTTTTATGACACTTGCCGTTAACATGCCCATTACGAGCAAAGTTTATTCGTTGCGGTTTTTTTACACAAGCCTGGGCCTAATTGCTGAACAGTTAGCTCACGAATAAAGATTCATCACCACTTTTCGAAGATGACCATTCAGACGCCAGCAGCGATGACCGCCGAAAGTGTCAAACCGATACGGGTCACGATGCCAGCGATCTATTTTTCTTCACCTTCCCTGACTGGCACCAGTTTGCAGTGGCCGTCACCAGACGTAACCGCAATCCATGCCATGTCTTCATGTAAGAAAGTTACAATACGATAGCTGGAAGCAATGCGGGGTGTTCGCAACGAGAAGTACTTCGAAGATACTGTGAAACTCTTTAGCGCGGTATTAACGTGGGTGTTGAAGATAGCCCAATGAGAAGGAAATGGGTTCAATAATCTCTCGCATTATCTCGGGTTCTCATTAAACAACCAGTTTGTGAGAACTCGACGCGAACCCCATTGTTAGCTCGACAGCTGGTCGCATTTAAGCGCTGGAATCGCCAGCGAATATCGTGCCTTTCAGTTTAAACATGACCGAGAGGGTACGTAAAACCAAAAATTTTCAAAGCAAATAGTTTCGTCATTTAACGTAATATGCGTTTACTATGGCCAGATTAAGCTCGGTATCGAAGGGAACTAACCAGCGAAAGCAGTCGAAACTTCATTTGGGCAGAGTCTATCTTCAGCCGCCGGCTTATACCGTTTTATTGTATTGTCTTCTTTAACTGGAATGTTTTGCTTACCACTGCCTTTATATTCATATTCGTGACATTCAGTATTTTGTTCTTCGTCGGCAGCCTGATTCATGGTTTCATTGGTCAACGCTCGTCAATTTACGGCCGAAACAGCCGCCTACGCACCACAGTTGTCCATATTCACGGCCATTACCAGGCAATTACTGTCGCCATCATCACATGCCGGCAGACGACCAGTATACCACGAATAGGCCGTTGAAGCAACCGCCTGAGAAAAGTGAGACCAAAGAATATGGTAGATGGTCATCAACAAGGTTACACAGGCTCCCCTTATAAACACCAATGTATCATCACTTAATTCCAGTTACGAAGCTAAGTTTACTGTTGCCGATCTATGTCGAGTTCGGTATCGGCTATCGAAGCTGCCGGTGGGGAGCTGACAACATTTGCAACGGCCTGGCGACGACGGTATGTTCTCCGAAGTGAAGATGGCGTCATCTTCCGACCTTCAATCAATTCTTTGCTTCGTAACAACATTCCAAATGGCTGCGATCAACAGTTTAACCATGCCGCCAGGCATGTACTTACCATTCCCTGCTACGATTGTTGTACAAGTTGGCGTTCGGGCCGGACACCGTATTGCGTAAACATGTTAACAGGTGCGGTCGTCGCCGGGAACATTGTTGAACTTTCTGCAAAGCCGTTTAAGATACCGGTCAACAGAACCGAAGATTACATAGCGCCCACACGATCAGACCGACCAGTTGTCGTAAGCCGTGAACATTATCTGGCCGACGGCGCGCAATTCGTTCACCAGCGCACGCACTTTTCGCCACCGGGCCGTTATCAATGTTTTCGGTCGTCAACTGGTCCCCATAATGCCAAATAACGGCCAGTGAGCCATCATCGCCATATTTCGCGCTGGTTTCGGCCAGCTTCTGCCGTTTACGCACCACCGTTTACCACTATATCGCAGTTGTGGACACGGCGATTGCCAGGCGGCTCGTTTGAGGTGAGCTCGTCATCACACGAAACCCACAATCAGCATCTGTGCCCGCTTTAGCGCAGGTGAATTGCCAGTGTCACCACCTGGTCACAACGAGCAGGCGATTGCGTATTACGCCGCCGCTACCGTCACCCCCGTATAATATCCACACCAAAACAAAGTCATCTTCCTTCATTTATAACGCTAGCAGCAATAACGCATTTGGCAAGCCAACGCCAACCGTGTTATTATTGGCGTCCCTCATTATAAACACGACGACGCAACACACGTCATCACACCACGCCATACGTCGGTGAGCCGTTCTTCCTCTCGCCCTCGTTAAGGATTGAAGCGTAAATATCAGTCTGGTATAATTGAGCGTATTAGTCATTGAAAACACCGTTCATGACCGTAACGTCACGGTGCGTATGGCCCGCGTTGCCGGTCGCCCTTTCACAGCGAAACTCAATAATCGACCAGCCCGGCACAGCAGGCGGAATTAATTGGTTCGTTCGTTATCAATACGAGTAGGCATTGCGTAATGCGCTCGCCGTTATACACCCTGTATAGCCATCAACATTATATTACACTACTTCTCAAAACAAATATCTTCGACGCATAACGCCAGTCCAGCACGCAATATTGTTATCACCTATCGAGTCATTTCCGTGACGTTCACGGAAATGAACGGAAAGAATAGTTCACGACAATACGGTAGACTTGGTTTTGCATTTAATTCACGTCGAATGGACCGAAGTCATTTTGGTTAATTCGGTTCACAAGTTGACCCTGCGGCGTGGAACGACATACCAACCGAAAGTGTTGTCAGATATCATCGCGCATCGACGCGCTTATATAAATCGGTGATTTTGGTGACAGAAAAGTGATGATGATCGACTAAATACGGTTATGCGTAAAGACGGCACGAGGCGAACCTTCAACAGAATCGTACCGTTGCGTAGAAAGAGGTTGAGCGCAATTGCGTCAATTACCAAAATTTCATTATTAAACCCGGTCGAAAGGAGCGTAATTTCTTTGTCGTCTTCAGCTAAAGTTAAGTCGGTTAAAATGCAAAGGAAAAACAACAAATGAAAATAATACCGCATACGCATAATATTGATAAACCAACTTCGGTTCCAACTCGAAAGCCAATCCCGTCGATGACGAATCGGCAGTATTAAAAACGCAAAGGAAAACAAGACATCGACATGCAACAGCCATATTGATTAAGTCCTTAATCTTTAACCGAACCCCGAAATAATTAGGAAACGATCGCCCGCGTCCATGCACGCATTAGTCGCCGAAAATAAATACTAATAATGGTAAAACCGTTCATAATGGTGCAAATTATCGAATATAGATGTATGTTCACTAATATTGGCAAATAATTCCAGACCAGTTGCAGAAACCGAAACATACACATACTCAATATTGGCCTAAATAATACACGGGTTAAAAACGAATAACGAATATACATATAAGGCATCGGTGATTCGCCGGGCAACCCTTCAAAGCGGTACAATAACACATCAAACATGAACACCTTCAGCACCGCGGTCGTCAGGAATATCAAGCGCATTAGTAGTGTTGCGTCATTCAAACTATGCTTCGCGAAAATTGCGACCGTCGGCAGAACTTCAACGTTGTTTATGCACGACAGCGAGTTAAAAGATGAAACATCAGCGAGCGGAGCGCCGCACCGTGCCAACACCGTAAGATGCAGGTAACAGCGGTATTGAGAACGCCGAACAAAATCACAATATTACGTGTATGACGTATTTTACCAGGTGCCGTATTTTCCTGTAGTTAAAAACGCAAAATAATCCTTTTCGTAACCGACCATATTTCGTTAATACCATTACATTTCCGGGCATATATATGCGCAGCGTGGTTGTTCTTCTTCGCCGACAACTATCCGACTGAAGCGTAATAACAGTTTGATTAAATAATACAACGAAATCAAAATAAAATCAATAACGATGATTAACGTAACAAAATAGAATCAATCACAGTTACCAGAATGAAGTGTTGTTAGCCGATTTGACATCATCCTCACGTCATGAATAGGTATCCTGTTTCAACTTATACCGAGGATGCGGCAGCATCGCCCGGCAAGAATAAACCACGCGTCATCTTCTGTTCGATCATTAGAACACCGCTCGGGTTCAGATACGCAGCACATTCATAAACAGAACAAAATTTATCGTGCCAAGAAACATCTATTCTCAGCCAGGTTGAAATACGTATTATATTGTGATCGAATTCATACAAAGGTCATCCGAGTTCGTTAACAGCCCAACGTTCTTCCCCACGCACTTCATTCTCTTCCTTTGTCGTCTCACCGAATTAATCCGCTTTCCGAAGAGGGCATTCCTCCCCGGTCACCTCTTCGATGAGATCGTTCGACTATCCAGTTGAACTTCTCCCTCGGTATTTGAACTCAGTTGCCACCATACGATCGAGCGACTTTGAAGCGACGATAATTGTTAATGCGTTTCGCGTTGACATTGCCGTGGTTCCGGCGATCGTTGAGTTCATCAAAACATATTCAAAATTGGTCAAGCGTAATGACTTCGATTGTTGGAACCTTTTCAACAGGTGCCCAAACCTTTTCCTTCGTTATGAAGAGTGATCGGTTCATGATTACAACATACGCAACTATTCCTTACCTCAGCCAAGATTTTGCCGAAAGACGTTCACGATCCAGCCCCATTCAAAATTCAGCTGTTAAAAATGTTTTAGGACTCAAGATTTTTAGTGCTGCCAGCCTAGACTTCAGCGATTTTAACAGGAAACACCAATATTTTTATTTCGCTCTTATCCCCGGTATATATAGTTCAGGCCTCATTATACGCTTCGGTATTAGAAGGTAACGCATCTCCTCGTTAATTTATCACAAGATAATGGTAGAGAAACGCGCGAGCCTACCGAGAATCGCCGTTGATCAACTATCAGCGGGAAGTAACAGTTAGGTATGAGTTCGTTCGCTTAATGTCTGCACCACACCATCATGCGCCATATTAAAGTTCACAAATGGTTTGCCAGCGTAGCCGGTTCTTTGACGAAAGTGCATTTCAGCCCCGCTAACAGTTTAGCATGATAGGGCATAACGACTGCTCGCTTTTGCAAACGGAAGCGGGGAATGGTCCGCGTTTATTCGGTACGAAAGGCCTATCGCTCATGTCATATTTGACCAGAAGGCAAGAAAGGAAGCGTAAATAGTTTTACTGTTCGTAACGTTGAAGAGGTTTTCTCAGCGAGGAAATATAGAAATTGTCAGTAGCGGCAGAGAGTTAACCGATATCAGGGTTTTATTGAAGATCGTTGGCGTAATAGAGTGAAAACCAGGATATATTCATCTTCGGGAACGACAAGCAAATCATCCAGAGCATCAATAATAAAGCAGCGTCGGTTTTCATAGAAGAAAGTTGCGAAGGCCTTTGCCGCGAAACATTTCAAAATTGAAGATTGGTTCAGGTTGAGACCGTTCACGATGGTGACAGTCGTGCCCCACGTCTTCGTGCGTGATGTCTCAAAGTATTTGTTTTGAGCGTTGGAATCGTCGACGTAAAGACGGTCATATCAATAAAGCAAGGACATCGTTCGTCGGTAATAGCCAAAGTCTCCAGCATATCGGGGCCATACATTGTCCGTCCTTTCAGACAGACAATTTATCACGAATTGCCCAGTCCTCAAGATCGTACGAAAATGCATGGAGAACTCGAAAATCAGATCAATAAAGACAGTCATACGGTATCAAAAACCGTTCGATAGATCACGTTCGCTGCAGCCCGACATCACTACCCAGAGCGAGTTCTTACCACCTGCGAATATGGTACCGTAGTAAAATGGCCGTATTACCAAATACCGAAAACAGTAAGGTCAGGCATTTGGAAAACAAACTTTATTTTATTCATCATAGCGAAAATTACATTATCTAAAGTCATTTCCAGAACTTTACCGGCACACGAAAACAAATGTCCACCTAGGTCGTCCGGACGGATGGCACAGACACAAGATAATAACAATACATACAACCTTCAATTTCGAAAGTATTTCAGCGGCAACATGCTGACGACGAATCAGCCGAATTTTCGAATGGTATCTACGCAGACCGTAGTGCAAGTCACTCGTCATTCACATGTTCGATGAAAACCGACAGATACGAATTGTTTTTCGTATCACGGTAAAATTTGCAAAGTCATGATAACGGCAATGTTCGATCAATGAGCTCGTTCGGTATACACGGTAGAAACAAATAAAGTTACGTTCGAGGTTCACTTTAAGGTTGGTTAACCTGTTAACACAAAACATTCATAATACTGTACCGGTTTTCCATTTTCGCCAAAATGTTTTGAAACGCTATGTGTCAGCCACAACAACATAATGTTATTGAAATGTTTTCAAATGTTACTCAAAAACGTCATGCCATAACATGCGAAACTATTCACAACATGTCACGAAACAGCCTTTAAAACGCTGCAGAAATATTGCGCACGAACATCTTTACGTCAAAGTACAGCACAATATTTGCTGAAAGCGTCAAGCGCCAAATAATGCCCAAATTTCTGTCACCGAAAAATGGTTTTGGAATGTTAAAATGTTCAAAACGTCATCGCAGAAACCACCACAACATTTTAGCGAAAGATGCTTTTAAAATGCCGCACATATGCGAACATTTAATGAAAGGAAGGTCAATACGTTTTAAAAACATTGCGCACATTTATGCCTACACATCGCCAGACCAGCGAATAGCACTATATCCCCGGCCTCGACAAGGCGCTGATGGGATCGTTTTGTAAATATATCATTTTCCGATCTCCAGCCAATTATAATACACTTTTAAACAGATCGATGAAATGCGCATTTCAGAAGTTTAATAGCCGCACATATCATACAGTCAATTTGTAAACTGTTAGTCAGCTGAAAATGCTTCTTGAATGTTTTCAAATTAGCTCAAAAACGAAATTGACAATAACATTATTGGCGAACAGCTTAAAACGCCGCAGATATGCAACATAACACAGCTAAATAACGTGTGAATATTCAAAAATACCGAAAAATGTTTACTTCGAAATTTTCTAACAAACCAGAATGTCAACAGGTGAAACTATTCATAACATATTGAAATGCTTAAACATTGCAGTACAACATGTTTAATGAGCTTTTCTGTTGTAACGTTGGTGCATATGCAAACACAAACAATGATTCTCTCATCGTATAATCCTTAAACATACAGTTCGTAAGTTCCCGGAATGTTTACGGAATATTTATAATGCGTTTTATTACGACTCGCCAGCACACCTTCACGTTTTTTCAACATTTTAATGTTTGCGACATCACCGCGGAATGTCACCATCGTCAGGACCGCCGCCGAAGTTTATTCAGAAACATTTCGATTACGGTAACAATCGAACTGATCACGATTCGGTCGTTATTGGTTTTGTTGTTCACGCTTCATGTTTATATTATACCTGATATCAATCAAATAAAATACCGTAAATAATAAAGTAAAGCGGGTTTTGACAGATTCAGCGTTAGTTAGGTCGTCAACAGAGAATCCGGTGACCGGTGAAACGTAATTATATTTACCAACCCGAGCGAAAAGGATATTTACCCGATTACCACAAAAATACCGCGTTTCCTGACAAAATATGCCGATAATGGCGAAATTGCACAAGCGATCTTCAATATCTGGGATTATACTTCGCTCGCTAGTGCGCCAGATCACGCGGCTTCCCGTTTATCTGGTATATTAAAGCTAATCATCAGCAGACGACAGATTCAGATTTTACATAATTGTTATATCGATTTCCAGTATTCGGCGTATTAACGACGCATTGATATATCCTTCAGCCGCATTCGATACGGCCTCGATATAAGCGCGAGCAATGAATGTCGAAACGAATCGAATTCAGTCGCTTTTGGACATATAATATATCGTTGCGAAGCAATCGTTCACAGAGCGCAATCAATTTGCGCCAAGATGCGATGGTCAGGTTTAGTGGCGAGCAATTCAGCCAAAGGAGAGTTCAGTAAGGTAATAATGCCGCTGTTCGGCTTTCGATCGTAAACGGCGCAGTGCCGCGGCTCTTATCGTTGTTACCTTCCACGTTATTTCGAAAGATACTTATTAATTTAACATTGTTAATTCCTCAATTTCAACCATGACACTTGCCGTTTGTCGTTGAAGTCGTTCAGTTTTATAGAACCATACCGGGGAATTAAGTTTCGATCCGACTTCGACGTCTCAGTGCGTATGTTATAGATGTAATAAATCATTTCTTTAATAAACGGTCAAGATCTATCTGTTAACGACCGACCGGCAAGCTGAACGACACCCGTTGGCCGTCGACAGCCGTTTGCCACATCGCATGTTGGCAGCACAGCAGACGATATACAACAATACTTAATATATTCCGCCAGTACTCTCTGCCCGTAGCTTCAAAGGACGGTTTTGCAGATTTTCCTTCTAGACAAAGGTCAAGAAATAAACTTCGTGGTTCATCAACGTATTGGCGACAGTCCTTTGCCATGAAAGCCGTTCACGTAGGTCATTCGTTATCAATAAGCGCATGGGTCATTAATCATCACAATAATATATTAAATAAGTGAGTAACGCCTGGCGATTTTCACAAAACAGCTTAAGAAAGCGACAGAACACGCAGTGTTTTATCAATCAGTATATGCGACATCGTTTGAACCGTTTTGATTACGGTACAGCAGCTTCCATAAGTGCCGGCGTTAGAATCAGTCAAAGTTGTCAATAATTCTTTGGTGAAAATGATACCGGGTGAAACCCAAAACATCGCGATCGGCAACCGAGTTGTTGATAATGTCATCGCATTGCAGCCGCCGGTCCGCGTTTAAAACTCTGTAAAATACAAACACCACCGTTGTCGTTATAATGGCATCCTCGTCACAACCGAATATTTCGATTCAACGATCTGACAACAGCGGTCATCAAGCAATCAATCGAAGCGGCGCGACGTCATATGAGGAATATTAGGCCGACGGCACTGGTCTGGTTTAGGGTAAATTATTCATTACAGCAGCCACTCGAATGCGACAATTGCCGTACGAAAAGTTGGCATGTTACCGTCATTTACTTGTTCTCTCGCTGCTTCAGCTCCCGAAAGTTGCCAACTGTTTCACAGACGCTTCAAGTTCATTACTCGATTGGTGTCGCTGAAGCCCTTATTTGTATACGACCGATCCAAATTGAACTCATTTCTCTGCAAGTTTTTATCTCGATATTTGAACATGTCATGTAAAAATTGTTTGTATTTCAAAACAGTAAAATGGGTCTATAAGCCACGTATCAGCAATATCACCAGTTGTATCCCGCCAGGTGGTAGCAAACCAATATTGCTGAAATATTTTGTCATCATTCATTTCGACGGTCAAGCCACGAATTTTATCATATAATAGTGGTAACACACTTCAATTTAATAAAGCGTTCATTGGCATTGTACCTGAAAATATTCCCACATTGAACATCTATCAATAATCGAGACGCCGATTTCAGCGATTTGTCGTGCAGTAGTGTTTATCGGTCTATACCGAATACTCGCCGTACGTACCCGCGAAAACAACGCCCTTCTTTCTCAAAGGATAACCGCTATCGATTGATTGATCGTCATTTATTGGCTGGTCTCATTGCCGTTGTTAAGTGACATTAATATTGTAATATCTTTCGCGCCACATAATATCAATGGCCTGATTTGTCACTTTTCGCATATTAAACCAGCTGTTATCACATCATCGGGAACAGTTTTCGATACGATGACGTAATGGCTCGATGTTCCTGGTTCGCTCTAATTCTTTGTTTATTTTGCATTCGTTTGAATATTTGTCGAAGATCAACAGAATCATTGTTTCGTTCCGAAGCGTAATGAGATCATATCAGTCATTGGTTCAGTGCGTGCGTGACTCATGACTAATATTGCTAAACTATAAATGCCCAGCCTTCGTCATAAAATTCCACTATAAGTATCGCTAGACGTCAGCTTCTTTATATTTAAGCCAAATGCATGGCATGATAAAAATCAATAGATTGGTAGCGCTAATACGACTCAGTATTCGTTACTACTGGTGAGCGGACAACCATGTGATCAGCAAAGAAGCTTATCGCCGCCAGTGTTGTGACTTTGACCTTCCGGAAGAAATCGTTATGTTAGTACAGCTGTTATGCGATTCAACACATATTTAACTGGTTTATAGAAAGTGTTTCGATTTTCAACTTCGATTTAAAACAAACCATAACTTCACAATTCCCAACAGACCTCACGCATTTTCAAAAATGCGCTACCGCCCAAAACATCCGCCAGCCCGTGTGATAAACGCCACGAAAGGCTTTGTTTTCACCGAAGTAATACAAAAAATCAAAACTACTTTCTACCGGTAGCAAAATACGTATTTATTGACGGCCAATAGACTATTCCAGATGACACAGTTTATGACAATTTCTCCCGGCAGCGGCAGGTGGGTGTCAATAATACTGTTTCAATACAGTCATATTTATCAATAAATTGAATTTCTCCTGAAACGTTATGCGCCATAAAGTTGTGTTAAGGAACAATAATCATACGGTACTAATACACCAGTAAGTAAGTTTTCGATTCTTTAACTTCGCGAAGTTTAGCCCGAACACAAGTAAGATTATCGCTTCAGTGCTTCTTCAATCTTTCGCGACCAAACATAAATCATTTAGCACTAATCAAGCGGATCCCCGTGAAATTGCTGGTGACACTGACAATGACTCCCTGTAGTAATTGACTAAAGCGACTTCCGGCATGTCGCCATGCTCCAGAAATCAAATGAAGTGCCACAATACTTTCATAACCAACCGAAAATCGTTCTCATATCAGCCAGCAGCTTCAAGACAGAGCCAGGCCTGGCACAGGCTTACGCAATACTTTATCGCCGTAATATCAATCACGTTTTAAAGAAGGTTTGCAAGTTCTTCAAGATAAGACACCAAATTCATATATGTACTGTTAAAGAGTAACAAAAACAAAGCTGTGTTTTGCTGCTGAATTACGTACAAGCCGGTGTAATAAACAATTCGCCTGATAGAACGCCAGCAACTGAAGCTTCACCGGCATTCACCGTGCTGAGGTCACATAGTATGCTCGCTTTCAGACCGAGCTGTTTTCATATGCTTTATAACGGTTCAATTTATAACTTCAGATAATGCACGATAAATTACGTAGCAAGCGGGCGCATTCAGGACAGCACAAACACACCGGTCATTATCGGCTGATTTAGGAGGAAACGCGAACAAAGACGAGCGTTAAGGTGCCAGCCGTTCACGCTCATAAACGCGTTGATATTCTGGGCTTTTTACGCTGTGGCTCAGCCTCCGTGTTGCCATCTTTGCTCAGTTAATTACTCCCCGGGATACGAATATCAGTCATTACATTCCGTCAGTGTAAACATGTCCGGAACACGTTCGTAAGCAGTTCAGAAGACGCGTCACTATTTTATAACATCACATTTCGCTCACATTATCGAAAGTTTCTGATATTTCAGAAATATGGATGACTGGCAAAAGCAAACAGTTGAAGATAATGAAATGAAACTGAAAGTAATGCCTTCCGGGCTCATTAATAAAATTGGCCGATTACAGTTCGCCATTCTTTTATTCAGTTTTGGTGTCCTTGTAAAAGATTAACTATACATGTCCATAGAGATGTGCTAGAAATAACGCCAGAAAGAATACAGAGTATAGACTCAAATCTCATTATATAGTAAAGCGGGCCGAGTCTGCACACTACATGTTTCAACGCCGTTTCTAAGGGAGACACTTGCGTATATGTTCACAGCATCATTAAATTTCGTCAAAAGAACGTTAACCCCGGTTTTGAGATTTGATTCGAAATAATACATTTCTTTGTTATTTAAGACAGTCTGAAATTGCACGGTCAACAAGATGGCGTTTAAAATGTCGGTTTCAAACAGTCCGTTATCAATAAGTTTGTCACTGGTGCCGCCAGCCCGCATGATAATACAAGCCGCAATACGCACGCATTCGACAAGAACATAAGCACGTCGATTCTTTCCTTCCTCCGGTACGGTGCCGCCGTAAAGCCATGCAGCGCTGACGCTGGGACGACGCCGTGTTTATTCAGACAGGTACTAATAGGTTGAGGTCTGGTGAGTTTGTAGGGCTATGGCAAGACGCTGAAGTCACAGCCGTATCGCAGCGGGCGTTGCCTGCTGAAAATTGCGTTCGCTGGTGTTGCTGCGCTCACCGCTTGCTGTAGCGAGATGGACGCCGCCAAATAAAAGATGGAAGAAAACGCTCATGACGCCTCATTGTCGATAGCCGTAAATAGAAAACCGGATCATCAGAAAACAGCGCCCAGTTTTGTGTTCATATCCTGAAGCCAGAATTACCTGAAACACGTAGGGCGAATAGGTCCAACACCGAAATTGCACGAACGACGGTTCTTAACGCCAGCGACCGGTATTAGTGATGACGCAATGACGCAAGGGTTTCAATTTCCGACCTTCGCGACAAGTTATCAAATTGAAGTTGTTGTAATGTTCAAAAGTCGGATATCGCTGTTCGGTGAACATTGAAATGCAGCAGTCCTGTGTCTTCCCGCTGAAGTATCGTTATGCCGGAACGCAGTTAATCGCGGCATTACTGTCAGTTTAATAACGAACGAAATATAGTGTTATCACGGGCTTTATACACCCCCGTTATTAACGTTATTACAGCATGTTTAGTTAAGTCAATACGAAATTACGCCAGACGAATGTTAACAAAACACACCATACGAAACGTATTGCGCCTGATGGTAATCATTAATTACGCATAATTTCAATATTCAATACGGTTTGAAGTTAATAACTGACTCAAACGAATTTTTCATATTCGGTGATTGCCGCGCTTTCGACAGAGTTTATTATGCGTCATTGCGCCGTATCGTTGCAACCACGTTTGTTCAGTACATGTTTTAAACAAAAACCCACCAGTTATCAGGCTTATATGCTTCGAAAAGTTAAAACCATATGTTCGGAAGCGAATGTTATTAAACGCCTGTTAGCGACACGCCATCGTATCGCATCGACATTTTTACTGATCTGAGATACGCCATATGCCGCGCACGACTCATTTTAAAACTAGTCGACCAGCCTCTTATGCCATATCCTTCTGTTCGATGGTGTAATACGAGATCTGATAAATGACGTAGCGTTTTTACTTAAAATAGTTGAACCAACAGTTTTGCATTGCCAGAGTATTGATGACTTACGCGACGTTGTTCGGCAACGTTATGAAAAGGCGCCGAATAACGAGCCCGCGATCTTTAAACGTGACACGCATCGCATCGAGATTATGTATCGCGATTTTAGTTTCCAGAACCATAATAAATCTAAAACGTTTTCAGAAAACCTTTACGGAATAGTATTCATTTAATGTTGAAAACATTTGAAACGTTTCTTCGAACTAAACACGCGAATAAAACATTTTAAAACATTTCCACCGAGAAAACATTTTAAACCTTAAGTTAACCAAACGCTTCTGAACTGTTAAAATCATGGTGAATAAGTTTTAGCGGTCAGTTTCGAACATTCACCAGTCGTTTCTGGGGATATATTTTTAAATGATTTCGGTAGTTAATAATATCATAACCAGGGGACTTCTCCTTCCGCCTTTCCAATGTACCGCCGATTTCGGCGGTCAGCCGTTCTTCAGCCTGTTCCTTCCGGCTTCGTCCTTCTCCTTTTCTTCATCTTCTTCTTCCTTTTCCGCCTCCTTGTCTTTCTTTCTTCCGCCTCGTTCTTTTCTTCAGCTCACCGCCCTTCCTTTCTTCTTCCTTTCCGCTTCCTTCTCTTCTTCTTCCCGCCCTTTTCGCCCTTCCTTTCCTTCGCCTTCGTCCTTCTTTTCGCTTTCCGTCCTTCTCTTCCTTTTCCAAAATCTTCCGCCCGTTTTCCTTCCTTTTCCACCTGTTTCGTTCCTTCTCCTCATTCTCGTTTTCTCCTTCTCCTTTCGTCCTTCCGCCCTTTCCTTTTCCGCTTCCTTGCGTCCTTCTCCTTTCTTCTTCTTTCCGCTTGTCTTCATCAGCTCTGTCTCTTCTCCTTTTCACCGCCTTCTCCCGGCCTGTTTCTCTTCACCGCTTCGTTCTTTTCGCTTCTTCTTTCTTCAAATTATCCCGAGTATCGGAAGTCCACACTTTCGAAACAAGATAACCGAGCTTAAATATTTATCTTTCGCTGGCCAGAAAGGTAGCACAGACCAGCCGTTGGCTTATCATCACTTTTTACATTATAACGCCCTTGCATAGTCTCAAAACGCCTTTGTGACGAAGTTACCAGTCTTTATATCCGCATCCGTGATGTTCCAGCTGTTTTACCGTCCTCTCAAGCCAAGCAGAATTTTAATTACCTAACCCCTAAAATCTGACATATTTATAACCTGCTTCAGTCACCATGGCCGAAAATACGCCTACGCGACTTCAAAAACTTTAACCACCACTCACCCCCGCCCACCTTTCTTGTTTTCACCAGCCACGGTGTTACGCCGCACCCGGTTTGCGCCTTCGTGTCGTGGATAGTGGTTGAGGGTTCCAGGAACAGTGTTCTTCGTTCAACACGCTTCTCCTTACTACTCCAGACGAAAACCGTCAATCGGTGCTGGTCAATGCCCTGTGTTGTTAACCGTGGTCAAGCCGGGTATCAAAATTTGGGGAATTATTATGCGATATTTTGGAACTTTGAATTTTAAATTAACCGAATAATTACGTATGTGTTTGTTCAGGTAGTGCCCAGAAGGCGGTGGTTACGTCAATTCGGCGGAATCATTATCTTTGCTTTCGGACATATCATCGGTATTTGGTGCCGCAGTTGAGGACCACCAGCATTGTTCTGCAGTGGGGGAGTCGACAAGGTGTCTCAAAATAAAAGGTCTGAAACATCCTGCCGATGCCGATCTCGATCGCTCAACTCATCGACATTACACGCCAGTTGAGATCAATCGCTGAGTTCCTTTGTCGTCCAAGGGTAGATCCAGCGACAGTTGGGGATGTGAAGAATATCAAAGATTGCTTTCTGGCGTTCGCCATTCGAGTGCCAGAAAAGCGTCAGTCAAACAATCGTCTACCGGGCGAACTTTGCCAGTCAATGCCCACAAAACACCGGTCGACGGTAGTACGCATCGCGACTACTGCTGAATACGTCAAATTGATAGTCGTCTTCGAGATGACCGTGGTGCTTCATGTCAAAGCTTGCTCGCAGAAATAATGAAACCTTTTCAGCATCAATATCTGTTTCTTTCTTCAAGATCAGTACTGACTGTTGAAACATACATCTCGAATTAAATGCCGTTTCGGTTGATGGTGAATTTCAGCATCATTGCTTCAGTAACATCGTGAAAGACACAACAGAAGATTGTGATAGTGTCACAAAGATGCACATCGCTCAGGGAAATTTCTGTTCTAAAGACGTTTCGTTTGAGATCGAAATGGCGGGTCATCTTTAAGTTCACATTAAAACATCAGCTTTGCAGATGCAAAGACAAAACGGTACCAGAACAACCGAAAGTTAGTTCTTCACGGGCCGAAATTCCAGAGTCGTTACAGTCTTCGATGTCAGACAACACTTGGTGAAAAACGGATTTCAATATTTTTGTCACTCCATTACCTCTACCAAACAGGTGAGTCATTGCCTACACTTACCAAAGCAGCAGCGAGACACCATGAAATCATCGCCACAGACGCCCGGTCGTCGCAACAAGGTTCACTAACCAAAAATAGAAAGCTACCATTGAAAAGGTGAGCTCCCCTCTGTGTCAGAAAATAAACACTGTACGCGGGATCGTGATATGGACGCAGCACCGAACGTCCGGGGTCAGTTACCACCGTGCGCGGGTATCCTCACAATCCTCTGGAAGCAGGTTATCAGAATAATACATTAAGGACCACTTCACGAATTACAGTTTTTAGTCCAGGATGCATCGCCAGCTTGCCCGCCAGGAGACCTATTTAAACAGACAGATGCGGTTCCCGCTCTTTCAATGCATATCACACTGGCGCCGGAATATCCTGGTCAAACAGAACGTTATTCATAGCCTGCTCAACTGGGTATGCATTATTGTATTAACATTATGTTCTGCACTGCTAACGTTCAAAACTGATTCGCTTGATCAGCCGCTCTAAAACCTTTATTATCATGGGAGACTAACGTCACAACTACTTCGGGTGGTGCACCATGTAAACTGCCGGAAGAGTTTTGTTCAGATAATGATTTATGGCTTGTAATGATGGTTCCCTTACCATTTACACCTGGAACATTTCGCCCTTCGACTTCAACAGTCTACAGACTTAGAGTTACTAAATTGAATACCCTGAAGCGACCATTTCACTATACCCGTTCTCTTCAAGCGAAATTTTAAAAGGTTAATAAGTTTCATATCAAACACCGTGGTAGCTGCAACCTAACCCGAACATTTTATTGATGTCTCCGATTCTATCAAATGCTTTTTTTCCGAATCATAGCCGATGAGTGCATACCAAACCAATTCAATATTATCAACGCGCAAAATAGTGAGCGCAAGCAGAACGGTTATTTTCAGCCGTCATTCTTACGGCGCATAACACTTCAGATGGGCCCTGTAATTTTAGTCGTGCGAACAGCGTATGGTTTTACACATCTGCTAAAATCCAGGTATCTAAATTGCCGAATGCTCGATGAACCAAAGCATGCAACATATACCGCAGAAATGCCGCAGCAGAACATGAGCATCACCATTGGTCGATCAATTCGACAGCCGTTAATAAATTGGCGAAACTTCACAAACGTTCTTAATATGCCTAAATTCACCAACAATAAAACAACAGTTGAAAGAAACCTATTACCACCAGATAACGGGGAAGATTATGCACGAAACATTTTCTATTACGAATCATTAATACGTTACAGGTGCCGATAACATTATTATCAACTCCCCAGCATTCGTCGAATCGCTTCCAGCTTAAATATTTTTCGATGAAATTTGATCGTAAACATGGTGCGATGCCATAGTAGCAATCAATACCAAATTCGGACGATCATTACATCCGTCCATTATCTATTCATTCTTCAATTAGCCAGCCAGAAAACATTGAATCTAAGATCTAACGACTTCACACTTGGAACAAATAATTCATAACAGATATAATGGAGCTCGCGAAAAACAGAAGTACGTCTATCACTATGTTTAACGCTTGTTAAAAACGCCTAATAAATTAACACGCTGCGTCTGAGGTCTTTCGACCAGCATATCGCGGAAATACGGCGATTTGAGATTAATACGATTTGGGATTTGCGCGTTTGCCCTCGGTTTACATCCAACTTTAAATGACAAAATACCAGTTCGAAAGGGTAACTCGTTCGATCATATAATCAGGATTTCGGCAAGCCTGTTCACCCCGTTTATTAAGATCAACAAAGTTTATCACGAACACCACTGATGATCATTATTTCGTGACGATTTTACCAGTCGCGCATAATTGAGTTGAATGGCACCGCAGCCGTTAAACAGTCAGATAAATGGCGTTCGAAAAATGATTTAAATTTCACTGTATTCATTTCGTCGTAACAAGAAACCTCGAAGTGTTATTCCAGAACCATCTTACACTCCATCGTTAAATATGAGTGCCGTTTGGCAACTTTCCGACGAAAGTTTCAGAATCATTAATATGGAATCAATCAAATAAATATGGTCATTGTCATCAGTCTCATTTTGAAGAGATAACGCGATGGTGTATGGTATCGCTGCGTCAATGTCATTGATCCAGAACAATATCTTCTGTGAACAGATAACAGCCCATTTTTACAAGAAGAAAACGTCATATTAACGGGCTTCAACATATTCAACTATCAGTCTCAAACATAAACAGTAAATATGTTCTTTCTTCGATTCTTCGTGTTCAGGTTGCGCATTTCTTAAATCGCCACTTTTAGTGAAATTATTGAATTGTGTAATGAAAGCCAGGTCATCGCATTATCGCCTTTTGTTGTCATTGTCATCGCCAGCATTTCGTAATCCATAATGCCGATTCGCCGTCAGCGCAGTCTCAATCACCAGTATCGCCTATCCTCATTACCCGATTGGCAGCGATTAGAACGATACATTCGCGACCAGAAGATGTGAACAAAGCAGGGTATCATTACGAAATAAAACTTCAACATTGCCGCCACACCCACCGGGGCCGTCAAACCAAGATGAAGAGGCCCAATATGACGATGTCGCATTGGCCACACTAGATATAATCAATTTTAATAGAAAGGTTAGGATCCTCATTTTGTCACGTCCGGTAAGTTAACATTCAATAAGCGATTAAGCATCGTCAAAACATTGAAGCGATCTTTATAATGTTGGTTATCATTTTCGAGGCCGACTTTAAAGAATAGATACCTGTTGATCGATTTAAATACAAATATCGGGAAGTCGAATTAGTAACCGAGATTGTTAGCGGTTGTTCCGGTAGTTGAAGTACCGTAACCAGTTGTCCTCCCGGAAAACACCGGGGTAAATTTCAACTTCCGTTTTGCAATGGCGTAATTTTACGTATGGTTAGCATATTCCGTTAACAGCCGAGGGGATGATGTTCAGCCAGGGTCTATGCAGTGAGCAAATGTAATAAGTCTCATTATCCCTGGGTGGCGCTAATTGTTGCGCCATGACGAGCAGTTCATTTTATTGTAGTTGTTCCCCAGTTTGCTTTAGATTCAGTTGCTCGCTTCCACATATTCGTGATATTTGAATATTGTTGTTCGCGGCAGGTTTCATGCTGCCACGAAGCATCAAATGTTCTCGTCGTTATATGGCCGAATGATGACGTTAACATTAACCACCATCATCACTCTTTCGTTCCTCTGCGTCTTTTCTCGCCAGGGGAATAAAGCTCAATAAAGTCCTCGATCGACGATATCGATGACGTAGGTACGCACGGCAATCGTGAAGTCGCGCGAAACCGGAGACGAAAGTTATTCGAGCGAGAATGCCGCCGTCTCCTCGAAGCCGGAAACAGTTATCATCCATTATAATTGTGATTGAAGTTTGAGGTCGCAACGGCAAACACGAATCTCGAGATCACGGTTTCAAGAGGGTTGCTGTCGATTACCGTTCTTTCAGTTCAGCTGACGGCGTTGTTGCCTCTTCATACGCCATTAATTCAAATACGATCTCAGTTGTTCATCTAGTTAAGATCAAATATCTTTCGAGTTTTTAACTCAAGTTGAGTCGAAAATCAAATTAAAGCCTTCATTGAGAAATATTTTGCCGAGTTTCTCGCCCTGAGTGAAAAATCAAACTTAAGTTTAAAAACAAGACTTTAAGTCGAGTTGTACGCCATCGTTTAAAATACGCGATCAAAGGAATTTCATGCTTTTTCCAATGGATGCGTCGCGCAGTGGTTTTTCATCGCATCGCATCGTTATCGCAACGCATCACTAGACGTCGTCGCCTAATGCGTTTTGGGGGACGCAACGCAAAAAAAAGTCGGATGGGTAGAGCTCCCCTGACGATCCACACTTATGACACAACATCATCAAAAGCATTTAGTCCAAGTCTGAAGCGTGAACTGTAAAACAAACCGAACTTTACAACATTCCAAAGATACCGTAAAATGTCATGTCGTAACTATTTCCAAATCCATGCATTTCGTATGAAATGCCTGTTAAAAACATTTTTAGTTCATTTTCAAACAGCGACTGCCGGAACACCACACCAATTGTATTTTTCCAGCGTTTGGATGGTTTTAACAGCCATAGACATCGTATCGTAAAAGAGCAGAAAAATCGCATATTCACGACCGTTTCGTTTGTTCGGAACATATTCATGCGTAAAGCACTTGATCAAAGAGATTTCGTATTGACAACAGCTTCGATTGTCATTCAATGATATCAATAAAATGTGCCGTCGATACCTCTTCAATATGCCTGTTTTCGACGAGTTCGGTTAAAACAGACCTCTTTCTGTTCAATTAGTTTTCTTCATTTCTCAGCCCGACACAGTTTTCAAAATGATTGTCGCGGTATCGCCCGTAAGGAAATCCCAGTAAGCGATCGTCATCTTCTTAAAAGTACCGAAGCTAGTATAACCGACTCAATTTAAGATGACGCGTACCACGAAAAATAGTTTGTCGAAATTTAAAGGTTTTCTAACTTGTTGTAAACTGGCCCGATAACAACACCGGTGAAAGCGACCGGAGTTTAACAAACAAGAGACATTTTTTCGAAGCCATATTCATAACAAATTTATGTCGATGGTCTGTAACAATCGAAATGGGATAACTGGTGATCAACAGAACGGTTGATTCACGCAATAGAAATCGATGAGGCCGGTAAAGAATGTGCATAGTCTTAAAACCAAGACGTTAAAACACCAGATTATGCCCACAGCCGCGAAAGTTCAACCAATAGCCTGTAAATGCCCATTCTTCACCGTTATGAACTGAAAAGATCCTCTTCCGATTCGCGTCTTTGCTGTGATCACTAGCGGTTCAATGTCGCGTACCAGATGCGTTGCGGATGGCGTGCCACCGGTCATAAGCAGCCAGTACGCCTTCAAACAGCTTCACGTTGAATTGCAGCCGTCGAAAGTTTTGCCTTTGCCGAAGCAGCAGTGTAATGACGCCAGTGCCGACAGATGACCGGAAACGTTCGGGCCATAATCATTGCATTGCGTTGAAATATTTGAACTGCGACCAAAGACATTGGCAACGTTTCATTGAGCGAATTTCGCAAAAGCTTCGCCAGGTTTCAAACATTTCTGATTACGTAGATTTTAAACAAAACCTGTCGACGCGGTTAAAAACAACTGAAAAATATCACAGAACCTTCGTAACTCTAAAGCTTAAACAGAACAAAACCGTATTACAGATCGCCAGCAATTAAAACAGAACAATAAACAAACAACAGGGGCCCCAGTGCCGACGAACTGGTTACATCAACCAGACAATCACAGAGCCGTTAAGGTCGTCATCAACCGAAAGGCAGATCATCTCTAAGCGACCATGGGCTTTACGGCAATGCTTGTGCTTCTTTAGCTGATCTACTTCCGCATAACAGCACGCGATTCACTGTGAAGTGGGGATCAGATTAAGCGGGTTTAAATATTACGCAATTAAAATAGTTGATTTTACCTATTTGGTGTTGCCAGTGAAGATAAGAAGACGTTATTTGAAAGAACGCCGCCAATAAAGCCGGAATATGCCGAGTGCGGCGGCTCAAATACGCAAAGCCATATGGTTCGAATCGTCACTGAAGTTTGGTCGGGAGTTTCACTTTGATATTTTGCCATCATGGCAATACAATTATTGCATTAAACAAAATATTAACAAATCATAATATTTTATCGGTTGGTGCCGAAATCTCACATTCAGCAAGGCCGTTCGGCCCCTTTATTAGATAAGATGGAATTTAGCAACGTTTCGCTGTGCCAATACAATCATAACAGTCATACCAGCATGCCACGAAAGCCACTGGCCTGTAGTCAAGGGCCAGATTGGGTGATGCCTGAGTTTGGAATGGAAAGGTCACGCGCAACAAAGCTCGAAGAACGACTATCTGGAAGTTGCGACATACACCGACCGCCGTGCAAAGCGTTTCTCCACCGGAAGCCGGATAACATTGCTCAAACCATTAGCCGCTCGTCTTCGACGTTGCGGAAGAACACCTCGATTCGCAGGAACACCGCCAGATGAGGATCAGCTTCGATTATCATTGTCGTTTGTCCAAAAATGTAGCTCATTTTGCCGTAAGGGTTAACCGCATGTCAAACGAGTAAACGATGCACGACGTAAATCGCATCTGATGAAACCGAGTCAATCACGCGTCAACAATCAGCGTGAGGTCAACAGCTTATCATTATATATAATATCGTCAAAAGGTGGTACCTTCTTCGGTCTTCGAAGCCTGCAGCCGATGGGACCAAACAGAAGAATACGCACGATTTGCATTAATAAGAGGCGTCATCGATTGTCAAGAGCAGCGCCTTCGTTCGATGCGATTTTCAGAAACAAACTAATTATGATTTTTGTCGCGCTAATATTCCGTTCCAGCGATCGAACGATGTGCCGACATCTCGATCGGTTAGTCAGTTAATGGTTGCCGAACATTTGTTTTAACCCGAACACGTACCCACAACTCAATAACAGATTCCGTCAATTCGTATCATCAAAGATTATACTTCAATCAATAACGTTCATTTTCGACATTTTATCAGCCAGTCAGTATCGATAGATTTTCGACGTTATAATTCACGGAACAATCAGCGACAGAAAGTCTGGCGGTCAGCCAACACGAATTGTGCGCACCATTTTTGACATCCCCGAACTGTGCGCAGCGATTGGTTCGATTCAATAATCAAGACATTTGCACACCACATATCAATAATAATAAGCATACGCCATTCCAAATTCGCCAAGCGATAAAGTTTAACAAACACGGTCTGGATTGATTAGTTATCAGCAGCTCGGCGAAGAGGAAAGCTTTAGCAAGGATTAAAGATTTATCAACGTTGAGAACCGAAATTTTATAAAGATTATTCGTTACCGCAAGCATAGCGCAAATGACGTAGCAGACAGTACAGCCAGACAACAGCGAGACTTAGTCAGACGCAGTAAGCCGGAAGGAGTTGTGCGTCATAGCCGGAAGGTGACAGCATGAACCGACACGAAGCGAACAGAAGCCGGAGTAACGATGCGCGCTCGTTCAAAGTGACGGCTCGATGCCGTGGAAGTTTTGCACGGTATTGCGACGTGTCGACATTCCAGATCAATCAATACCAACATAAGGAAGACCATACGCAGTTAAGAATACGTTCAATAAATGTCTGAATTGAAAATAACATTTTGATCGGCATACCGCACCAGAATATATGAATAGATTTCACATCATATACCATCCATTTCACAGATTAACGCATACACCACGCGAATACCGATATGAAAGGTATGACGAGCCATTTTCACACCGAAGTATGTTCACGATTGTACCACAACCTTCAACCGTTGAATGACGACCGCAGCACCATTTCACAGGTCGTAGTCAAGTTTGCGACCGAACTTTGCACTTCGAAATCCCGGTTACCGGTATAAGTACGTATTTAGTAAAGCCGACGACAACATCATCAAAATCGATCAGTTGAATAACTTTCATTCCACTAAACGCTACCGCACAAAAATCAACATTGATCATATCAACTGGCAGTATTCTTCTTCAACGCACGAAGCCCGTTGAATATTCAGTAATCATGCCAGAAGAAAGACTGGTATACCGATCGCCGAACATGCTGTTCAATACCATGCCGCCGATCACTGATTGTGCGTTCAGACCGATTATTTGTTAGATCGCCGTCATATACAATATTGCCGAGCGCAAACGTCCCCACCTTCATCAACGAGTTTTAAGTTCTTAATTATTATCACTTATCAGGGCCTGCGACGAGAATTTTCACGTCAATATCACCGTTAAGCCCATTCGGTAACAGGCTAGAGAGAATGATTAAATTCCGGGTTCAGTTCTAAATGCTTAACATTGAAACCCTGCCAACGCCACCATAATTATTTCGCGTCTTTGTTCAAACTGCGTAAAAATTCGACTTCCAACATTATCGTTCCGAAATGAATCATCATTTATCAATAAACATATTCGAGATCAATTAACCAAACATTTAACGTTGTTCGATTTGTCGCGGAGCACGTATCGTATTTATTTATCTTCTTCGTTACTGCGCATCAATAATAGTTGGTTGAGTTTGAAATTCTTCAAGAATTGAAGTTATCTGTTCATGATGCCATTCGTGAGGTTATGTTATTAAATCATCCCAAATTTAACATGCAGTAACATAAGACAATAAATGAAACCATTTCCAGTTGAAAGTTCATAGCGGAGACTGACCGAGACCGGGGAGATTCTTCAAGCGCAAAATAGACG
This sequence comes from Haliotis rubra, assembly GCF_003918875.1. Classification (NCBI taxonomy): domain Eukaryota; kingdom Metazoa; phylum Mollusca; class Gastropoda; order Lepetellida; family Haliotidae; genus Haliotis; species Haliotis rubra. Next base: position 26,605 of record NW_025765489.1, read on the forward strand.
CGGAAAACAGAGCATTTAAAAACGACTTAAAAAGCAATTAAACGTAATCCGGATGATATAAACAAAGTTCATCAGTTTGATGTGCGCCGACAGTATTCCTTGCGTTTCGACGTTCAGTTTGTTCATCTCGGTTCCATGCTTCAGCCCTTCAGTAGCGATATTCGACGCAGCGCCATCGCGTTCAAAGCGATTATACCGAAAGAAAACGTTATCTTCCGTCATAAAGCATTATTTACGTCATTTCATAATGAAATCGTTAGCGCGATACATGGGGCGGGGATGCCAGCCAGCCGTTGTTGTACCATCAATTATTTCAGTTAAACAGCCACAGTATGTCAGAGTTACAGACCGCATGATCACCATCAGTCGTAATCCATGAACGCCGCTTCATGACGTCCAGCACAACATCAAGAAAACCATTCAGGCTTCCGCCAAAACAACCTTAGTTAAGGTCACCCAAACACTAAGCGTTTAAAGTTACGATCACCTTCAACAAAGTTACCGGCAAAACGCTAGGGCACCTGAAGTCGGACCGAACTCCAGTCGTAACCTAATCCAGCGTTTACCATGCCGGAGTTACGGAACCGCGAAGTTTTCCCCGTCAATAATTAAGACGACAAAATGTCAATGAATTAAGCGAAAGTCAAACTTTCTTCTCCTTCCATATGCTTCGATAACACTTGCAGAAGACAGATACGGCCTGCTTTCTCAAACACGCGTCAGTGGAACGGGATATTCCAACCGCGCGTTACTCCGGCGGTATCGACAGTAACGTTAACAACATCATCAGGGTCATCGATAAACGTGAGCCGATCAGTTCGAACATGAAGCGACAACAAACTCCATAGAACCTTGATATCGATGGTTGAAACCATCAAACTACGACTTCCGTGCCAGAAATGCGCTTTTCTCCACAAAGATAAACAGCGAATTCAGCGCATTTTATATAAAACGTGAATTACTCGAGTGCCAAATGACAAAAAGATATATCAGCATTACAGTTCATTATGCCCCTGAGACTCAAATTTCTTTCCGCAGTTTTCACACCCCGTATAATATGCGAATATCAATCAAACATTAGAGATTGTTGATTATTTTACTTTCAAACGCTCAATGTCCAGGAAGAAATGGAACGATTGCCAGCAAAGTCGGTCACCATTTCTTTATAAATGATAGTCACTCAAAAGCCGCGTTTAATATAATGCGTAGCTTACTGGCCATATCAACACTAAACCACGAAGAATATATCAAAGACCGCGGAAGCGAGCATCTCCCGAAATAAGCCGTTATTGATGGCGAAATTTCATTTTCGGTTCAACACTGCAATAGCAAATCCACCAACGAAAACATGCAACCGTCATTTCACGTGATGATATAGCAGTCATGAACAAACATCAGTTAGTAACCGGTAACAAATAAAATGCTCATATCATTGATTTTAACAGTTCGTAATATTCTGACCCCTGAGCAGGGCCAATGCGATTTCATCCATCAACGATATTAAATGATAAACACCGATTTTTCCTCAAATGTGATTGAAATGATATTTCAACACAAATCAGCATAGATTAACACATAATACGGCAATACAGGTTACACCTTTACATAATAACACCTTTTATAATTTCAGCGCCATGCTTCCACAAAATGTTCGACATACACGCACCCCAATGCAGCTCGTAGCACAACAACACAGATGAAAATTATGAAATGCCATCATTGAAAACAATGATAATCACTCCATGCTGCAGACAGGTACGACGGCGATTTTCCATATCCCGTGGTGAAGAAGAAGCCGCCGATGCGGCGAGTATAGTTCGTTATTGGTTCAGCGATTCGGAAGAACAGGTTGATTTGCAGACGATTGACAGTCGGTTGGTTGTGCGATGAAATTATCCGCCTTGTCTAATATTGCAAATCCTGAATTGTTCATTCAGAAATTCCAGCATACCACGTATTAATTGCGTCGTTTTGTTGTGTCGATCTAGTACCGATCAGAAACGGTGGCGTCGTTAACACGCAACATGACCTGCTATGCGCAAAGTCGTGTCAGCCGTCAATAGCATTTATCAGCCAGCCGCCACGTCATCATAACACGCGATGATAATATCTGCAGTTTCCACTTCGCGTCGTCACGAAGTCTCCGCAAGCACAGTTACAGCCGTAAAGGTTTTTCACGTCTATGCCGGCAGATGTGAAGCCCGGTAATAAGTCAGCTACGGTCAGCATCAGCGCCGACAAGTGAGGCGATGGCGTTATCTCCGATCTCCTCAACAACCTTCGCGGCATCGACTGGGGCGAGCAGCCCAAACGACATGCGCCAATGTCCGCCAGTTTAATTATCGACTTCATACGACCAGTTGTATGCCGCCGGTCGATCACCGTTGCGTGTCGTTCATGCCGTCACTCGCAGGTAAAGTCGGCGGGCCGGTATCAGCTGAATCTTCGCAAAGTCAATCGAAAGCGAGTGAAAGCGAGTTTGCGACGTCATATCGGTTAATATACCAATATATCGGTGACTAAAACTGTTCTGGGGCTCTGTTAATAATATTAGGCCGTGCACGGATGAACCAGCATAAATGAGGCAAACCATTTCGTTTATCGACATCAAGGGTATTTTGATCAACAATGAAAGGTGAACGTTCGATATTGGTTCACATTACCTGCATGATCTCTATCTGATTTGGTACCAGATTGCGGAAGTATCGTCATTTCACGTTGCCATCTCGAGGCGTCAGCCACGGGATCACCAGCCCGGCTCGGCTCAAACTGTCACTGGGTCAAAACATTCATCTATTTACAACACTGGTCGAAATCGAATTTTGAAAATGAACAAATGAGAACCGACATTAGTAAAAAGATCCTTCATCGTTTCGGACATCACTATCCCTGCGAATAACACAGTCGCTATGCATCGATGCTGACCCCCGACCTTCATCACATTAAAACGGAGATTCAATATTCGCAGTTATTCATCATTGCAGCATTCACCGTTTGCCAAGGATGCCTGCGCCAGTTCGTCGCCCGGAGGGCAAGCAAAGAGAATTCGAAAATGATATATTGTTTGAGTATTTAGATGGTTTTTAATATATGCCGTGAGTTTGCTTTTCTGCTGTGAAAATAGAATCTGTCGCCTCGGTGAACAAAGCCATCCTGATCCACAATTCAGTCATGATTATATTCATGATATTTCATTTCACCGATTATATTCTTGTTTTCATTACCGCTCTCGATTTTGCCGCGAGTGTGCGTCGACTGTGGCTCCGCTCAATGTCAAGGAGACGGGAAGGAGATATCCGTCGCCAGCAGAACAGTGCAGCTCAGGCGGAATGAAGAGAAGGTTTTCTGCGTATGCCCCTTCGAGCAGAGGGGATATCAAAGTTATGAGCGTAGGTTGTGATTTTATATATACTTGTAATATATTGTAAAGATATACGCGTTGTTATCAAACAATCAGGAGAAGTTCGAAAGACCTGAAGACAAAGCCCAGACCTGGTAACAGAATCGCGCAGCAGAAGCCAACCATAATGGAGCCATATCGAACGACCAGTGATCATATATTGCAAAGATACCCCTCATTTTTGAATGAGATCATCGAGCGTTTCAGGCTATTTATTTTTTTAGGATCTGACATAGAGCAGGAGCCAAAGTTCTTGATAACTTATGGTATGAAACAGGTTCATGAGGTTTTTGTTTTTCACAAAAGCTTGACTTAGAAATTTTAAGACGACCATTTATTTATTTTATTTAAATGACAATGTAATGTTGTTCATTAAGGCTATTTATAGAAATATTAAAATATCCATTAAATGATTCATCAACTGAATCGTTTAAAACTTTTTGATAAATTATTTATCTTTCAAATAGTAGACAGTATAATACTCCTGAATATCAGAATAGGGTAGGAACGGGATTCTGGCTTCCGGATTGCAAGGCCGTTTACTCAATTTATAGCCACCTCTTTTAAATGACAGACAATTTCAAGTCCGAGTGGGTTCTACCCTGTCTGATCATTACAGTCAAGAACAGGGAGTCCCACAAGGCAGTATTTTGTCTGTCACACTATTTAGTATAAAGATAAATAGTTTATCAAAAGTTTTAAACGATTCCAGTTGATGGATCGTTATTTCAGGATGATTTTAATGTTTCATGTTGTTGTAAAAATATGCATACTATTGAACGGCAATTGCAGTTATGTTTAAACAAAATAAATAAATGGTGTCTTGAAAACGGCTTTAAATTTTCTAAGTAAAAACTAATTGTATACACTTTTGTAGAAAATATAAGCTTCATAGGTTCCTGGACCTAAATTTAAAATGGCACTGCCATCAAAGTTGTTAAGGAAGCTAAGTTCTTGGGTCTACTTTTTGGACTCCCATTTAACGTTTCTTCCTCATATCAAATCCCTAAAACTAAATGCCTTAAGGCGCTCGATTTATTGAAAAGTCGTGTCTCATTCAAAATGGGGAGGGACTAACTGTTCCTCTTGCAATTATATATAGATCACTGGTCCGTTCGAAGCTTGATCATGGCTCCATTGTGTATGTTTGAGTCTGCAAAGCAACCTAAAACTACTTGATTCTGTATCCACCACCAAGGTCTAAGACTTTATCTTGGGTCTTTTCTTGAGCTTCTCCTGTTGGCAATGATCTCTATGTCGGAGTCAGATGAGCCATCTCTTCCATTAAACGCCGTACCAACCATTCTTTACAATATATTACAAAATTATGCTCTCACAAAATCTAACCCTGCATATAACTGTGTCTTCAATCCCCTCTATGAGGATTTATGCACCAAGAAACTTTCTCTTGTTCCACCTCTTGGGCTCCAGAATTAACCCTTTCATTTCTGCTGCCGGCATTGAGCTGGACAATATATCTCCTTCCCGTCTTTTTCTTCTCCTCCTCCTTGGCAATTGGTTAGGCCACAAGTCGACCTTACACTCACTAACTTTTAAAAAATCAGAAACTAATGATTTACAATATAAACAAGAATATAATCAATTAAAAGTAAATATCATAGATATAAATCCTTATTTACAGGTGGATCCAAGGATGGTGGCGCTGTTCCTTGCGCCACTGTCATTGATCTAGAACAATCTCTTCTAGATTACCAGGCGATAGTTCTATTTTCACAGCAGAAACAAACGCCATATTCACAGCGCTTAGCTATATTAAAACCATCCTAAATATAAACAATATATCATTTTTCAGATTCTCTTTCTTGCCTCCAGGCGGTAAAGAAACTCTTTCTTGCAAACATCCACTCTTAATAGAAACAATTGAATTATACAATGAGCTTGCTACTGGCCAATGCGACATCGTCCTGTGTTGGTTGCTTACCCAGCCATGTTGGCATCTCTGGGAACACAATGGCCGATCTTGCTGCTAAGGCAGCGCTCAACAAAATTGTGACACCACTTCTTATTCCATACTCTGATTATAAATCTAACATCAGATCTTATATCCGTGACCTGATGCAGAAGAAGTGGGACACTCAAGTAGTCTTAATAAGTTACATGCTATAAAACCTTATATTGGTTATAATCACTTGGGTTGTCAGTCCAGATTTGAGAAGAGGTCATTATGCGACGATGTCGCATTGGCCCATACTAGATATACTCACGAATATTTATTGAAAGGCGAGGATCCTCCGTTTTGTATCCCTTGTGATGAAAGAATCAGAGTCAAGCATGTCCTGCTTGACTGTGTTGAATATTCCATCACAAGGGATAAGTATTTCAATGTCAAAACATTGAAGGATCTTTTTTATAATGTCAGTTCTCATTTGATTATTGCATTTTTAAAAGAATTCGATTTGTTAAGTGATTTGTAAATAGATAAATATTTTATTATTGGTAGTTTGAATTAGTGAACTGAGATTGTTAGTGGCTGTACCCTCAAAGGGGGTTGAAGTAGCGTAAAATTATTGTCCTCCTGAGAGGGTAAATCCTGAGAGGGTATTGTCCTCCTGTAAATCCAGATAGGGTCCATGCAGGTAGCAAAAGTAATGTAAGTCCCCATGGGCCTTAGTATGGTGATCTACCTTCAGTTGTTGGCGATCTATAGCCAGTTTTTATATTGTATTGTCTTCGTCAATAAAATAGTTTTACATGTTCATGCTAGTTTTAGACTCCATCTGTGATACTCTAGTTATTTTACTGTCCTTCGTTGACAGGGTTTTATATATTATATGTATGTATTATAAATTTAGAACTAGTTTTAGTCACGATATGGCTGAAATATTGCCGATGTGACTTTAAATCTTAACTCACTCACTCACCTCGATTGAGCTTTTTGCGAAAGTTCAAGCTTTTTAATGTCCCCAGCCACCGGCCACACAACAGGTGGCAACATGAACGACCACACCAACCTGGTGTCCGGCAGACGTAGCTTGGCATACAGCAAATCGTATAGGATGTCGTCGTACATGCACCTGGCGGACATTTGGCACATGTCGTTTGAACCTAAATGGATCACTAGCCATTTGGGAGTGGTGTTACCCGCAGAAGCCAAGAGATTGTTAAGGGAAGATCGGAAGTGGCGCCATCGCCTCCCGCCTCGGACATGCCATCGTGTAGTGCCAAGACGTTGCAAATGTTGCTCCAAGCTCCCCCTCGCTCTGGCCATGTAGCTGTCACCAATTACCCAGGCCACATCTGTAACATAGATCGGACAGCAGAAAAAATTGCTACAACAATAGCTGTGCGCGACAGGCGAGTTCGGTGGTGACGCGAGAAGTGAGGAAACTCACCGTTATCCGTCGCGTGGTGTGATGACGTAGCAACTAATGACGTCATCTGTGACGTAATGTTTGCGGCTGCGCGTGCCAAGGTCATGTTTATAAACAAAGGCACGTGGTATGGCGACGCCAACAATAACACCGTTTGTCAATCTGTCACTAAGGAATCATTGACACAACCTAAAAACATGAAAACACACAATTATTACGTAAATGTTTTTGATATGCTGGAAATGTTTGAGACTCTGGAATGGGATGAGATAAGGATTTACTAACTTTAATGTAAGACCAAAATGAGATAAATTTCATCACTTTTTTAATAACCATTTTAATAATCGATCACAAATCCAACCTGGTGCTCCAGGTCAGACAGACCAACTGGTGCTGGACCCCCGCCTGTCTTGCAGCTCTCACGCCGCACATCAATGGCTTTCTTCTTCACCTGGGATCTGGAAAATGCCATCATTTATACTATAATGCAAATACAGCATAAAATTAGTTATCAATTTGTTTTCAAGTGTCCTAGTAAATCGCATTTATATCAATTTTCATGTAATTGACACATCTTTTTATTGCTGTGATGGCTTGCAACATTTTTATTAGGTTATACCTCATTATGTAAATATTTCTGAACATTAATGAAAACTTTATTTTCAAAAAGAATTATAAAAGAGGTGTTAATTGTATATAAAGGAATATATGGCTCTGTGTTACTGTGTGTAACAACGATATTCTATGTGTTAAATCTAATACTGATTTATTGTTAAAATATATATTTCAATCATTTGGGAAACAACAAAATGAGTGTTTTGTCATTTATCATCGTTGGTGATGATCAGGATAATTGCCACCTACAGTTGAAATCAAAATTATTCAACCCCTACTTCAAAGTCAGAATAATTTTGAAACTGTTAAAATCAATGAAATTATGACATTTTATTTAATTTACAATTTTCCTTTTGTGTTTGTTTGTTAAAAATACTTAAACCATACTTGTGTCACTATATCATCTGAGACAATAAGTACTGTCTCTGCAATAAATGTGATTGCATGTTTTGGCCATGAGGGTTGAATAATTCTGACTCCAACTGTACAGTAATTGGATGAAAAAAAATAAAAATTTCATATCAATAACAACTATTTTCAGGGTAAACCATACACATGATTATATTGAACTCTTGATGTGTCTGTATATTTCGAGTATGGTTTAAATTGTTGATAATTACTTAGCCAGTAGTAAAACACACATATATTAAACACAGCTTTGAATTGGCTATCGACATAAAGAAAATATGGTATTGACTCACTTGTAATCGTTCCATTTCTTCCGTATCTGGACTCCAGATCTCTGGACGGAGGAACAGGCGTTTAGTCTTAAAATAAGTAAAAAATAAATAAATGTAAATCTCTATGTTTATATGATTGATATTCACTTATATTATACAGGGTTCGTACAGGTCAAGGAAACCTGGAAAAGTTTTGGAATATAAAAATTTGACACATGGTGGGCACAAGTCTGCTGTGATTTTTCTAATAAGTACAATGTGCTATTATTTTTTTTATGTCATTTGGCTCATACAATATGTGTCCACTCAGAGTCTTATGGCCTTCAATTTCACGTTTAACAATTTATAAATGCACTGGGTCGCTGTTTGTCTTGTGATGGAAAAGCTGCGAAACATCCTGCAGAAATCACGGAAAAGTCATGGATTTTGATGGTTTTTCAAGTATATTAACCCTGATAATATAAGGGTTCTATAGGTTTGTTGTCGCTCATGTTCCAGACTAGTCAATACACATTTATAAATATTTACTTTCAATCGATGTTGAAAACGTTTTGTGATACCACCCGGAAGTAACACTTACTTGGTTGCGATTTCATCCCATTCCCGTATTTTGGCCGTGTTGGTTACTGTTGAGGAAAACGGGCCGAACAACACACTCTGTCGCGCCTTCACCTCGTCGGCTATCAAACTTATCTCGGAAGGAGAAAAGTTTGAATGCCGATTGCGCTTCCGCTAAGACATTGACATTTTGTCGTCTGCAGGTGTGAGCAGGGGAGATAATTCACGTGGTAACTAGGGACGCTTCCGTAACTCCAGCGCTGAAGAGTTCAGCCTTAGTTAAGGTTACGGCTAAGGTTCGAGTCCGACTTAAGGTTGCCCTAAGGTTGTTTTGTGCAACGGGCGTAACTTTTGTTAAGGTGATCGTAACTCTAACCTTAGTGTTTAAGGTTGACCTTAGCTAAGGTTGTTTTGAACAACGAAACCCTGAATGAGTTTTGCATACTACAGTGGTACAACAGGGTTTCTGGGTTAATCATAAGCAGCGATCAATGGACCACGACTTGGTGAGTCGATTGATATTTTGGTCTATGACTCCTGACACATACTGTAAATGTTGCTAAGTGAGGTATTAAACAACAACAACAACAGCATCCCCACCCCCATGTATGCGTGTACTAGTGTTTGAACTCATTATTGATCATATCACCAAATGACGTCATGTGTATATATGTTGTACATAACAGAAGATGCTGTTTTTTCTTTTCAGTATAATCCACTTTGGACACGATAGCATACGTGTCAAGATATCAACTACTGGGAAAGAACAAACATGGAATGAAAACCGAAATTGAACAGCTGAGGACATCCAAGGCACAAAGGGAAGAATACAAGCCAGATACTGTCAACACATCAAACATTAAGACTTTGTTCACATATCATACCGGATTACGTTTAAAACCTTTTAGTGTTTTTGCATCTCTGTTTTCCACTGATGTCAACCCTGTCCACTGCGCGGAAATATATAGAGAATCTCTCACCCCAGTCTCAATTAGTCTCCGCTATGTAGACTGCTAAATGGTTTCATTTGAAACATCACCTGTGTTGCATCACACGTATTTAAATTTAGGATATTTATCTTTATAGCCTCACAGGAGTAACATCATAGAACAGATGCCTGAGATTCTTAGAGAGAATTTCAAACTTCAATAGCTATTATTGACTGCACAGAAAGTAACAGAGAAACCATCATATTTTGACTCACAGTCTCCATGTTATTCACGGTATAAATCAAAGACAACGTTAAAATGTTTAGTTGAAATTGATCCTCGAGGTTCTATTATGTTTGTGTCAATGATATTTTCTGATTCCATTTCGGACAATGAAATATTTTAAGAGAGTGGAATTTTACACAATGCTTGAACAGCTAAAGGCAAATGGGTACATACATAGTGGCGATTTAATTTTGGCTGAGTAGGGTTTCCATGTTAAACCAAAGCATTTAGAACTGAACTTAAATTTTAATATCATTCCTCCTCTAGCATCCCCTGTTGCACAGATGACTGCTGGTGATGTGTGGCAGAGACAAGAAGAATTCCTCATCACAGGATACATGTCGAGAGCAATTAATAGAATTAAGAACTTAAAACTCGTTGGTAGAAGAGTGAGTTTAGTTTTACGCCGCACTCAGCAATATTGTAGCTATATGGCGGCGATCTGTAAATAATCCAGTCTGGACACACAATCCAGTGATCAACAGCATGAGCATGGATCTGCGCAATTGGGAACCGAAGACATGTGTCAACCAAGTCAGCGAGCCTGCCCACCCGATCCCGTTAGTCGCCTCTTACAAGCATGAGTTACTGAAAATCAATATTCTAACCCGGAGCTTCACGCGTACGTTGGTAGAAGAATACCCGTTAGTTTGTTTCATATGATCAATGAAATTTGGTATTTTTGTGCAATGCTGACAAACGTTTTACCTATACTAGTGAAGAAATGAAAGTTGTTCAACTGATATTTTGATAATGTTGTCATCAAACACTAAATACATTACTGCCCTCCGAAATGTAAGGATTTCAGAGTACAAAAGTTCAGTGCAAACTTTGACTACAACCTGCTGTAAAGCTCAAATGGGTTTTGCAGTGTCAGTTCCAACAGTTTTGGGAACAGTAATTTTAATCACGTAGATATAACTGAGTGTAAATGAAGCTCGGCTCATATACTCATGTCAATTATTCATATTAATTGTATACATTAATAATCTGTAAATGTAATAGGTTTTAGTACTATGATGTAAAGAATAATCCAATCTATTCAATGTATATATTCTGAGTACGGAAAACTGAATTATGCCTGTCGAAATGTTATTTTTCAAATTCAGATTCTAGGATGACATTTGTGAACATATTCTTAACTGCATTGCAGATTAATATTCCCTTATGTTTAATTGTGGTCTCTGATTCTGATCTGAGGATAATATTTTATCCTGTATTACAGATTGCCGTACAAAACACAGCATAAAGAATTGCATCCCTTGCCCCAGACAGGCACACATCACTCCATTACTCAAATCTCTTCATTGGCTTCCTGTTCACTTCCGTATCAAGTTCAAGCTCCTGTCCCTGACCTTCCAATGTATCTCCGGATCAGCTCCAGACTATCTCTGCAACCTTCTTCAGACATACCAGCCTGCTCGAACTCGCAGATCCCTGACTAAGTCTCTCCTTGTTGTCCCAAATACAAACACTGTCTGCTACGGTCACAGATCATTTGCATATGCCGCAGCAACTGAGTGGAATAATCTGCCTCAAGAACTCAAAGACTCTCAAACGTTGTCATCCTTTTTAATCCTTACTAAAACTTTCCTCTTCCGCCAAGCTTTCCCTGACTCTTAATATCAAACCATGTTTGTGCGCTTTGAGCATCCTTATGTTTGGAAATAGCGCTATATAAATGCACTATTATTATTATTATTATTATGTATTTGATTAACATTGCAAATAATCTTGAAGTGTGAAATGGTTTGTACAAAACCAATCACTTGCGCACAAGTTCCGGATGCTCTAAAAATAAGTGCACTTTAATTCATGTTCGGGTGAAAACATTTTTAAATAACGACTCTGTCTTGCTGTTGTTCCGTGACCAAACATAACGTCAAAATCTCTATCGATTCAAAGTTACTGACTAAATGTCATAAAAATGTCAAAATGAAGACGTTGTAATGATTAAGTATAATGTCTTATTATTACAAATTGATAAAATCATGAAATTGTCCAATTGGGTTGTGACCCGTGAAGGTCCGGGTTAGAATATTCATCTTCAGCAACCCATGCTAGTCGTAAGAGGCAACTAACCGATCGGGTGGTCAGGCTCGCTGACTTGGTTGCCACATCGGTTCACACTTGCGCAGATCCATGCTCATGCTGTTGATCACTGGAATATTTACAGACCGCCGCCATATAGCTGGAATATTGCTGAGTGCGGCGTAAAACTAACTCAGTCACTCACTCACCAATTGGGTTGTTTGTGGGTTTCTTGCAAAATCACTGTTATCAAACGAAGGCGCACTTTTACTCTTGACAATCTATTTAGAGACGAAGAAATGGCCTTGTCTTGTATGAAATATGCAAATCGACCATGTGCTTCTGTTTACAATTCCCATCAGAACACAGGGGAAAGTTCATTCGAAAGGTAAAGAGAAAAGTGTAAGTCACCCTGCCTGACATGTATATATAATGACTCGCTGTGATCCTCTTCTCAGCCTCCACACTGGTGCTGTTGACTGTATGAGGTGACTCGGACTTCCTCATAGATCGATACGATTTACATCGTACATCGACCTCGTTTTCGTTGGCAACATGCAGTTTAACACCCCAAGTACAACCCAAAATGAAATATGTGAAACACGTCCTTTACATTTTTTTGGACAAACGACTAGTAACAAAATAATCAAGCCTAAATGATCCCTCATGCAATCACGTTTCGCGGGCAGTGACGCCAGTGCGAATCGAGAGGTGGTCTCCACTAACGTCAAAACGGACAACTAATAAAGTTTGAACAATGTATAGCCACTCCAGCCAGTTAAGTTGAAACCTTTATAATAATACAGCGAAGTCAATTGTCAAATGTCACCAACTTCCAGATGAATCGTTCTTCTGAAACTGTTGCACGTGGCCTTTCCCGCATTCCAAACTCAAACATCACAATCAACAACTACTTGACGTAATCTGGGCCACTTGACCAGTCCATGTTGTTATTAGGTAGTAAGCTTTCGTAGCATGCTGAAAATGTCCACTGTGGACATCTTAAGAACCTTCTACCTTGAAAAAAAGTATATTTGTTGTAATTGTATTGCTTTTTAGCAAACGTTGCTAAAATTCCATCACCCCTATCTAATAAAAAAAAATTGAACGGCAATGCCTTGGAATGTGGAAGATTTCAACACAAAAGCCGATAAAATATTATGATTTGTTAATATTTTGATTTAATACAATAGGCTTGTAATTTGAGTGACAAATTAATTGCCATGATGGCAAAAAAATATCAAAATTGAGAAACTCCCCCATTAAACCAGTGAGCAGTTCCAGATATATGAACTGCGTGAGTTTAATTTTGCGCCACACTCAGCAATATTCCAGCTATTATATGGCGGCCGTTCTTTTCAACAGGTACTCATTGGTACATCGTCGCATAATAACGTCTTCTTATCTTCACTAGCAACACAAATAGGTAAAATCAATATTTTAATTGCATGTAATTTATTTAAACCCACTTGAGTGTCCCACTTCTTTTGAATTAGATCGCGTATGCCTTTTGTAATGATCGGTTTGTAATGAGTATACGGAAGTAGATCCAGCTAAAGGAAGCAAACGTACCGTAAAACCCCATGGTCCTTAGAATGGTGATCTACCTTCGGTTGATAACAATATACTGTATCTGTGATTGTCTGGTTGATGTTTTAATGTAGTTCGTCAACAGGTTTATAATTTGTTTGTTTTGTGTCTGTTTTAGTTGCTGGCGATCTGTAGCCCGTTTTAATATTGGTTTGTTCTGTTTAGAAATCCATTTTTAGAGTTACAAGGTTCTGTGATATTTTCAGTTGTTTTTAACTCCTTGTCGACAGGTTTTTAAAATTTAAATCTATTTTCCATGTATTAAGAACTTGTTTGAGCCACTGTATGGCGGAAATACTACCGATGTGACAAGCTTTTATAATTCACTCAATGAAAACGTTACCATTAACCTGTCTTTGAATTCGCGGATTCCCCAAAATATTTCCAACACAATTCCATGGTGTAAACACGAACGTTATTTCCGGTCATCTGTCAACACTGGCATCATACAACCTATACTTCGAAGCAAAAACAAAACTTTCGACAGCTGCGAAGTTCAACTACCAGCCGAGCTGTTTGAGGAACAATTACCAATACTTATATTGAGCTGTGCTACACAGCCATCCACGAAAGAATATACAGTATGCAATCTGGGCACACGTTACTTCGAACATTTACGCTCTCGGAATTTGTCAGCGAACCACTAAAGAAATCAAAACAAAATGGACGAACATGCAAAAGACGTCGAAAGAAGAGTATAGTAAAAAGACACGAGGAAGATCGGAAGAGGGACATATACTGGCCCTCAGTTCATAACGAGTGAAGAGTGGGCATTTACAAGGACTATTAGTTTGAACTTCACATGCTAGTTTTAATTCTAACTGTGATAATCTAGTGGTTTGCTGTCCTTTGACGACAGTTTTTAAGATATACACATATTCTTTACCAACCTCATCGGTTCCCAATTGCGTAGATCAATGCTCGTTCTGTTGATCACCGGATTGTCTGGTCCAAACTCGATTATTTACAGACCGGCGCTGAGTGGAATACTTACCAACCTCAAATTTGATATGGATATGCTGAAAAATGTCTATATGACGTTAAAATTAACTCAGTCACTTTCACAGTGTATTTATCGTTAGTTTACAACAAGTTAGAAACCTTGCTAAATTTCCAACGACAAACTATTTTTTTCGTAGTACGTACACGCGTCATCACTAGGGTGAATCCGGGTTATTTTAAAACTTCCGAATGAACACTTTTAAAGAAGGTGTGACAATCGCTTTCTTTGGGATTTCCCTTTTGCTATTTACGGCAGACGACACATTGAGGTATCGCGGTAATCATTTTGAAAAATATGTCGGAAGCAGAAGTAAAGAAGAGAAAACCTAATTGGAACAAAGAAGAGGTCCTGTTTTTAACCGAACTCGTCAAAGCAAACGCCAGTGTGTGGAAGGGGAGGTTTGGTCCGGGAGTGACATCGGCGAAACGACAAGAGGCGTGGCAGGTAATGTTATCATTGGGCCCGACTGTCAAGCTGTTGTCAATACAGAAATCTCTTTGATTAAGTGCTACACATAGATATATTTCAAAACAAACAAAAACTAAGTCGTGAATATGTACGATTTTCTCTTCTCTTTTACGACATTGGTACGCCTATGAAACAACCAAAAATGCATCAAACACTGGAAAAAATATAGTGGGTGTAGGTGATGATTAGCCGAGGTCACATGACGAAGGAAAATGAACTAAAAATGTTTTTAAAGCAAACATTTCCTCATACAAGTACATAGTTTGATGAGGTTACGGCATGACATTTTGTAGTATCTGGAATATTTGTAAAAGTTCAGTTTTGTTTTGTTTACTTACAGTTCTTTTGCCCCAGACTTGGGACTAAATATAAATGCTTTTAGTGATATTTATTAATCATAAGTGTGGGATCGATTAAGGGGGGCTTCATACTACATCCGACTTTTTTTTGCGTTGCGTCCCCCAAAAAACCGCATTAAGTTATTTGACGTCCTAATTGTGAATGCGTTGCGATGCGATGCGATGCGATGAAAATAGTTCCTGCACCTATATTTGACGCATCCCATTGGAAAAAGCATGGGAATTCCTTTGATCACGTAATATTTTAAACGTGCTCAAGGGTGTTTCTCCAACTCGTCAAACTTAAGTCTGTTTTTTTAAACTTAAGTTTGATTTTTTACTCAAATTTGAGAAAACTCAGCAAAATGCATTTCTCAAACAAAACTGAATTTGTTTTTCGACTCAACTTGAGTTAAAAACTCAAAATATTTGAGTCTGCTAGGTAGGTAACTTAAGTCATTATTTGAGATGAAAATGGCGTATAGGAGAAGGCAACAACGCCGTCGGAGAAACAAGACTAGAAAGGCGAGAGGATTAATCGACCGCAGCAACCCTCTTGAAACCATGTCTCAGGATTCGGTGTTTGCCCGTTATCGTTTGCGACCTCAAACTATCCTAGTTATAGTGTCGTTGGTAGCTGGCCAGCTGAGGAGAGAGACAGCTAGCAGCTGCCCCCTGCCTCCTCTCACTCAGGTGCTCGTCTCTCTCCGGTGAGTGAGTGAGTTAATATTTAACGTCACATCGGCAATATTTCAGCCATATCGTGACGAGAACATTTGATATACATGTATATTACAAAAACCTGCCGACGAAGGACAGCAAAACAACCAGAATATCACAGATATATATGTAAAACTAGTAACTGAATCTAAAACATTTTAAACTATAGGGGACAACACAATATAAAATGGGCTATAGATCGCTAACAACTGAAGGTAGATCACCATACTAGGGACCATGGGGACTTACAGTACATTTGCTTCCTGCATAGACCCCAGCTGGATTTACATCATCCCCTCAGCTGTTAGCAATTGAGATATACCTAGCCATACATAAAATTACACATATTCTACGATTAAAAAACGGAAAGTTGAAATTTACTTTGAATGTTTTGGGACTTACGTACCCTCTCAGGAGGACAATAATTTTACAGTACTTCAACCCCCCTCGAGGATACAGCCACTAACAATCTCAGTTACTAATTCAAACTTCCAATCAAAAAATATTTAGCTATTTACAAATCAGTCAACAAGTCTAATTCTTTTAAAAAGTCAACTATCAAATGATAACCAACATTATAAAAAAGATCCTTCAATGTTTTGACATTAAAAAACTTATCCCTTTGTGATGGAATATTCAACACAGTCAAGCAGGACATGCTTGACTGTGATTCTTTCATCACAAGGGATGCAAAACGGAGGATCCTCGCCTTTCAGTAAATATTCGTGAGTATATCTAGTGTGGCCAATGCGACATCGTCGCATAATGACCTCTTCATATCTGGACTGACAACCCAAGTAGGTGTAACCAATGTAGGGTTTTATTTCATGTAATTTATTAATACCTACTTGGTGTCCTGACTTCTTCTGCATTAGATCGCGAATGTATGTTCTAATGCTTGCTTTATAATCAGAGTATGGGATAAGAATTGTTGTCACAGATTTGTTAAGGGCTGCCTTGGCAGCAAGATCAGCCATTGTGTTCCCAGAAATGCCAACGTGGCTGGGTAACCAACAAAAGACGATGTCGCATTGGCCAGTAGCAAGCTCATTATACAATTCAATAATTTCTACTAAAAGTGGATGTTTACAAGAAATACTTTTAATAGCCTGAAGACACGAAAGAGAATCGGAAAAGATTATGTACTGTTTATGTTTAGGATGTCGTTGAATATATTTAAGAGCCGTTAATATGGCGTTTGCTTTCTGCTGTAAAAATGGAGCTGTTATCTGGTATTCTAGAAGATATTTGTTTTGATCCAATGACAGTGGCACATGACACCGCGCCACCGTCCTTGGACCCATCTGTAAATAAGGATTTGTGTGTATTATATTTAGTTTTTAGTTGATTATATTCTTGTTTATATTGTAATTCATTAGTTTCCGATTTTTTAAACTTTGTCAGAGTTAGGTCAACTTCAGGCCTAACCAGTTGCCAAGGAGGAGAAGAAAGAAGACGGGAAGGAGCTATATTTTCCAGCTCAATGCCGGCAGCAGACAGGAATGGCTTAATTCGGTGCCCAAGAGGCGGAACAAGAGAAGGTTTTTTGTTGTATAAATCCTCATAGAGGGGATGAAAGACACAGTTATATGCAGGGTTAGCCTCATTAGAATATAGTTTAGTAATATATTGTAAAGATAATTTTATACGGCGTTGTGCAAGAGATGGCTCATCTGCCTCGACGTAGAGACTGTCAACAGGAGAAGTTCGAAAGGACCCAAGACAAAGTCTCAGGCCTTGGTGGTGGACAGAATCTAAAAGTTGTAGGTTGCTTTTGCAGGCTCCACCATATACAATGGAGCCATAATCAAGTTTGGAACGGACCAATGATCGATACAGATGTAAGAGGGTAGCTTGATCCCTCCCCACTTAGAATTTGAAACGACTTTCATCAAGTCAAGTGCCTTCAGGCATTTAGTTTTTAGGATTTAATATGCGGCAGAAATGTTAGATGGGAGTCAAAAGTTACACCCAAGAACTTGGCCTCCTTAACAACTTTGATGGGAGTGCCATCCAAAGATAGTTCTGGGTCTTTATGAGGTTTGTATTTACGACAGAAATGAATACAATTAGTTTTGGATTTAGAGAATTTAAATCCGTTTTCAAGACACCATTTATCTATTTTGTTTAAACACAACTGCAGTTGCCGTTCAATAGTATGCATATTTTTCCCACGACAAGAAATATTAAAATCATCCACAAATAATGATCCATCAATTGAATTGTTTAAAACCTTGATAAACTGTTGATCTTAATACTAAACAGGGTGACAGACAAAATACTGCCTTGCGGGACACCCTGATCCTGATTATAATGATCAGACAGGGTTGAACCCACTCGGACTTGAAATTGTCTATCATTTAAAAAGTTGATATAAATTGAGGCAAACGGCCTCGTAATCCAAAAATCATGTAAATCTCTTTAAAATGCCATATTTCCACGTTGTGTCATATGCCTTCTCAAGATCAAAAAGATAGACACAGCGTGTTGTTTATTAATTAGAGCGTTTTTAGCAAACGATTCCAAACGCACTAAGTGATCGACAGTACTTCTGTTTTTACGGAAACCACATTGTATATCTGTTATGAGGTTATTTGTTTCCAAGTACCAAACAAGTCGATTATTGATCATTCGTTCCATGGTTTTGCAAACACAGCTAGTTAGTGAAATAGGTCGATAATTGGACGGATCTGTATGATCACGTCCAGGTTTAGGTATTGGTACTACTATAGCATCACACCATGAGGGAGGAAATTTACCTGATGTCCAAATTTCATCAAAAATATTTAAAAGAGTTTCTAGGCAGGGTTCTGGTAAGTGCTTCAGGAGTTGATAATGTATGTTATCAGCACCTGTAGCAGTATCGTGAGCTTGCTCAAGAGCAGTATGGAGTTCATGAATAGAAAATGTTTCATTATAATCTTCCCCATTATCTGAATTGAAATTAATAGGTTTCTTTTCTTGTTGTTTTTGATATTGTTGGAATTTAGGCACATAATTAGAAGAGGAAGAGTGTTTAGCAAGAGTTTCACCAAGTTTATTCGCAATATCAGATTGATCAGTAAGTAATTGATCTCCATGTTTTAGATGATGGACGCTAGATTTAGTACCTTTACCTTTAATTTTCTGTACCATGTTCCATACTTTGGACATGGGCGTTCGAGAATTTAATTTAGATACATAGTTTTGCCAAGATTGGCGTTTATTCTGTTTAAAGGTACGCCGCGCTTTAGCATTTAAAATTTTAAATTTATCTAAATTATGCACCATAGGGTGGCAACGGAAATAACGTTCTGCTTTTTTCCTTGCCTTCCTAGCTTGTTTGCACTCGTTGTTGAACCAAGGTTTTCGAATATGTGGAATTGCAGAGGACTTTGGTATGCACTCATCAGCTATGATGTTCAATTCATCGGAAAAACATTTGATAGAATCAGGAACGTCAATAAAATGTTCAGGTTTAAGGTTTGCAGCACACAGTGTTTGATATAGAGCCCAATTAGCCTTTTTAAAATTCCGCCGTGATGAGGGAGGAACATCAGATGGAGTTACAGGTTTTAGTATAGTGGGAAAATGGTCACTTCCACAGAGGTCATCATGGACTGACCATTCAAATTCATTTAGTAGCTCTGAATCTGTGACTGACAAGTCGAGGGCAGAATAGGTTCCTGTTCCAGGGTGTAAATATGTGTGGGAACCATCATTACAAATACATAAATCATTATCTGAACAAAACTCTTCCAGCAGTTTACCTTTAGCGTTTGTAGTTGCACCACCCCAGAGTGGATTGTGGCCATTGAAATCTCCCATGATAATACAAGGTTTCGGCAGCTGGTCAAATAGAGCTTGAAGATCAGTTTTGTGAAACGTTGAAGACGGAGAGATATATACAGAACATAATGTTAACGCAACATGCAAAGTAATTCGCACTGCAACAGCCTGCAGATTAGAAGTTAGTGAAACTGGGCTATGGATAACGTTCTGTTTGACCAGGATGGAAGTTCCTCCCGTAGCCCTGTCACCCGGAGGTGAAAAACAATGATATGCATTGAAAGAACGCAGGACAAAAGCATCTGTCTGTTTTAAATAGGTCTCCTGCAGACAGAACGCTGATGGTGTTAAATCCTGGACTAAAAGCTGTAATTCATTGAAATTAGTCCTTAATCCTCTGCAATTCCACTGTATAATATTATTCTGATAACCTATCTTTTAGGGGGATTAATTGGGGATCTACCCCGCACTTTTCTGGTGGGCGACAAGCTGTGTGCCCTAGAACGGACGTTTTCGGACACGTCCATATCCTCAAGAGATCCATATTTGTTGTACAATTGAATTTTATTTTCTGACCCTTTGGGGGCTCTGCCACTAAGTTTTTTTCAATGAATCAAGCTTTCTATTTTTGGATTTAGTGAGACCTTGTTGCGACTTTGTTGACGTCTGTGAAGATGGTTCATGATCATGGGATGTCTCTGATTGTATATGAGATGTACCAGGCTGTAACTCTACTGTTTGAGTAGAGGTAGTAGGTTGTGACTCACCTGTTTGAGTAGAGGTAGTAGGTGACAAAATGGTAGGGGAATCCGTTTTCACCCAAGTCAAGGTTGTCTGGCAGCATGAGGAGACTGTAACGACTCTAGGTTTTGTTTCAGGCATTTTTCTGGCAATGGAAGAATAACTTTCAGTTTGTTCTGAGCTTAAGACTTGTCTTTTTGCATCTGCAAAGCTGATGTTTTGTGTGAACTTAAGTTTGTTAATTGCCATTTGTTGTCTCCAAACAGGACAGTCTTTAGAATAAGAAGGGTGATTCCCTGAGCAGTTAGTGCATCTTTTAACAGTACTATCATTAATCTTCTGTTGTGTGTGTCTTTTCACCACAGTGAGCACACACAACAGACAATGTGCAAGAATTCACACCATGGCCGAACTTTTGGCATTTGAAGCACCTGAGAGGATTCGAATGTATGTTTCAACAGTCAGATTACAATAGCCTGCCTTAAGTGATCTTGGAGCTGAAGGTAGAGAAAAGGAAAACAGATAAGTATTGGTGCTGAAGGTTTCATTATTTCTACGAGCAGAAAACGTTTGACATAGAGAACACCCTGATCTCTCATCTCAGAGACGATATCCATTCTGACATGTCAGCGAGTAATCGGTCACGGTCTCTCACGATACCCTTTACTCGTGTTGAGTGTTTTGTGGGCCGTGATGGTCACTGGAATGCCAACAAAGTTCTTGGTGTTCAACAGGTTGTTTGACTGTTGCTTTCTGGCACACTCAATTAACAGTGCACCAGAGCGTAATCTTTGATATTCTTCACATCCCCAGCAATGCCTTGGATACCCTTGGACACGGCAAAAGGGTTTAACTTCAACGGTGTGTGATCTTCAGTCTCAACAACTAGAAAACGTGGCCAGTAATCGATAGGTTTGGGCAGTCCGAGGTCAGTATCAGTAGGATCTGTTTCAAGTTGACGCTTTGTCTTTTGGGGGTTTTCGTAAGCCATAGTTATTGTATAGAATTCATCATCCGGGCTCCCCACCCACCACGGAGTATCACAAGGACAATGCTAAAAACAAGTGGTCCTCCAACTTGCAGCACCAAGGATACCCGGATGATATACTCCAGCAGAAAAATTAAAGATAAATGATTCCACCAGATTGGCCCATGAGCCACCGCCTTCTGGGCATACTACTCTAGACAAATACATACATGAAATTGTTCAGTTGAAATTTAAAAATTCAAAGTTCAAAATTGCCAAGACTTAAATATATCACATAATAATTCCCAAATTTTGTGCAACATTTTACAGTTGTAGCACAGGGCTTGACGTGACCAGCCGATTGATAGAACCGGGCCAGTTCTACCACCCGTCTAGGTGAAGTAAGGGGCGAAGTGGTGTGTTGGGCAAAGGAACACTGTTCCTGGAACCAGTGCCCTCAACCACCAGCCTCCCGTCCTCCACCGACACAGGGGCGCAACCCACGGCAAACGGGTTGGTGGACCAAATATCCCCCCGGGTCCACAACGGGGTTGAAGGGCGCTTAGCGTGACCCAGCACCCACCACGAGGAGGTGGCCCTTCATGGGTGCCAGGAGAAAGAGGACAAGGAGCGGAGGGAAAAGGAGAAAGAAGACAAGGAGCGGAGGGAAAAGGAGAAAGAGGACAAGGAGCGGAAGGAAAAGGAGAAAGAAGACAAGGAGCGGAGGGAAAAGGAGAAAGAAGACAAGGAGTGGAGGGAAAAGGAGAAAGAGGACAAGGAGCCGGAGGGAAAAGGAGAAAGAGGACAAGGAGCGGAGGGAAAAGGAGAAAGAGGACAAGGAGCCGGAGGGAAAAGGAGAAAGAAGACAAGGAGCTGAGGGAAGAGGACAAGGAGCGGAGGGAAAAGGAGAAAGAAGACAAGGAGCGGAGGGAAAAGGAGAAAGAAGACAAGGAGCGGAGGGAAAAGGAGAAAGAAGACAAGGAGAGGAGGGAAAAGGAGAAAGAGGACAAGGAGCGGAGGGAAAAGGAGAAAGAGGACAAGGAGCGGAGGGAAAAGGAGAAAGAAGAGAAGGAGCGGAAGGAAAAGGAGAAAGAGGACAAGGAGCGGAGGGAAAAGGAGAAAGAAGAGAAGGAGCGGAGGGAAAAGGAGAAAGAAGACAAGGAGCGGAGGGAAAAGGAGAAAGAAGAGAAGGAGCGGAGGGAAAAGGAGAAAGAAGACAAGGAGCGGAGGGAAAAGGAGAAAGAAGAGGAGGCGGAAGGAAAAGGAGAAAGAGGACAAGGAGCGGAGGGAAAAGGAGAAAGAAGACAAGGAGCGGAGGGAAAAGGAGAAAGAAGAGGAGCGGAAGGAAAAGGAGAAAGAGGACAAGGAGCGGAGGGAAAAGGAGAAAGAAGAGAAGGAGCGGAGGGAAAAGGAGAAAGAGGACAAGATAAGACGACAGAGAGAGACGAAAGAAGAAGGAAAAATCCAAATTTAACTGACCACCAGGGGTCAGAAGACATTGCCAAGAGGAGCGGAAGGAGGAAATCCCTGGTTGCCATGGCCCCAGCTAACACGGAAATGTTTTAAAAATATCCCCAAAACATTTCGTGAAATGTTCCAGAAACATTTTTTAAAATGTTTTATTCACGTGATTTTGTATGGTTCCAGAAATGTTTTAGAAACATTTTCAAAAACGTTTAACTATAAGGTTTTTAAAATGTTTTCCTGAAATGTTTTTTCGAGATGTTTTGGAAATGTTTTAAAAAATGTTTTATTCACGTGATTTTGTATGGTTCCAGAAACGTTTCAGCAATGTTTTCTCCAACATTCAGTGAATATATTCCATAAAGGTTTTCTGAAAACGTTTTATAGATGCGATTTTGTATGGTTCTGGAAACTAGGGGTGTCACGATACACCAATCTCACGATACGATACGTATCACGATTTTAAGGTCACGATACGATACGTATCGCGATACATAATTTTCGCGCCTTTTCATAGCATTACCTTACAGGCAACGTACTCGCTCGCTGATTGGTCCATCAAAATACTCTAGCCAATCACAAAAGCTGTTAGTTTCCAACCTATTTTTTAAGTAAAGCTAGCTACATCTATTTATCGGAGCGATCTCGTATAATTTTACCATCAAGACTTAGAAGGAGATGGATATAGCATAAAAATTTGAATCGATAAAGTTTTAAAATAGGAATCGATACACGCAAGCATGTATCGCGTATCGTATCGTCAGTAAAAATGTATCGATGCATCGATACATTCGCGTATCGCGACACCCCTACTGGAAACGTTTTAATAACATTTCCTTCGAACATATAGTTTTAACTTTTCAAGCATATAGAATAGCCCTGATAACAATTAGGTGGTTTTTTGTTTAAAACGTAAACCACTGGAACAAAACGTAGAACACTAACAGTTAACAATGTACATAATAAACTCTGTCAAAAAAGAAACGCAACCCCTGTCCTCAGATATGAAAAATTCGTTTGAATGAAGTTATTGCTTCCAAACTAAATGTTATTCGAATGTATTGAAATTATACACGTAATTAATGAAGATTACCATCCAAACAACTGCATTTGTACGCATAAGTGTATTTTATTGCTTATTCCGTCACAACGCATGAAATGACCCTCATGGTGACTTCGCACAAAAAAACACATGCAAATCATGAAAATGGCAGTTAATGTAGGGGTGTATAAAAGCCCATGTGCTTTCGTATTATATTCATTCATTTGTCGCATGAAAAGCTGTGTGAAAAATGCCACGATTGAGTGCTGCCGACCGAAATATCGCCATTGGTCGTGTTCAAGCCGGAGAAAGTTTTGGAACTGTTGCACGGCACCTAAATGTTCACAAAACAACGATATCCCGACTTTGGAGCCGCTACAACAACTTCAATTTGACCAACGATCGCCCGAGAAGTGGAAGGCCAAGAATCACGACCCCCCTTCAAGATCGGTACATCCGGGTCCATCACCTGCGTAATCGGCATGCCCTACCAACCGTGACTGCCACACAAATACCAGGTTTGAGGAGAGTGTCAGCTCAAACGATTAGGAACCGTCTGAAAGAAGCGGGTTTACGTGCCTGTAGACCAGTTGTTGGACCTGTACTACGCCCCCTACATCGACGCCGACGACTCAGGTGGTGCAACAACGTAAGGATATGGACTTTACAAAACTGGAGGCGCATCTGGTTTTCTGATGAATCCCGTTTTCTTTTGCAACATCACGACGGAAGAAAACGTGTGTATAGGAGACGTCATGAACGTTTTGCGCCCATCTGCGTCCGACAGGGGGACAGATTTGGCGGAGAAAGCGTTATGGTTTGGGGATCCATCTCATACAACCAGAAATCAGACTTGGTGATCGTTGAAGGGAACCTGACAGCCCAACGTTACATCAACCACGTATTACAGCCTCACCTTCTCCCGATTATTGACCAACAGACACAGATTTTTCAACCAGACAACGCCCGGCCTCATACTGCACGTGCAACAATGAACTTTCTGCAGAATTCCAACGTCAATGTCTTGCCATAGCCCTCTAAATCACCAGACCTCAACCCTATTGAACACCTGTGGGATACTCTGGGTCGACGCGTACGTCAACGTCAGCCGCCGCCACAGACGCTGCAACAGCTCGGCGTTGCACTGCAGGAGGAGTGGAGAGCCATTCCCCAGG
Organism: Haliotis rubra; assembly: GCF_003918875.1. Lineage (NCBI taxonomy): Eukaryota > Metazoa > Mollusca > Gastropoda > Lepetellida > Haliotidae > Haliotis > Haliotis rubra. The sequence goes on from NW_025765489.1 coordinate 51,711, forward strand.
AAAGAATCCGGCGTCTTATCCGTTCTTGTCCAAGGAGATGCCGTGCAGTGATTGCAGCTCGTGGTGCTCATACGAGATACTGAGAAAGACGCCCCCCTGGTGACAAACTGGTGTCTGTGAGATGACTTTTGAAATGACAATTTTAAACATGCCCATCTTGGTTATTATTCTGCCAAATTTCAGACTTCTGTCTTAAATAATAAAAATGCTGTGTCGTCTTAAAACTTCAGATCAAAATCTCTAAAATACAGGGGTTGCGTTTCTTTTTTGACAGAGTTTATGTCTGTGGCAAATAGTTAGACATATACATAGGGGCGTGTCTCACTTAGAAACAGCGTTAGAAAGACATATAGATGTCTAGACTCAACCCTTTTACTATATAATAGGGTTGGGTCTATACCTCTATATGTCTTTCTAACGTTGTTTCTAAGCGACACATGTCCCTATGGACATATATAGTTAATCTTTACAAGGACACCAAAAACAGATAAAAGAATGGCAGACTTGTAATCAACAATTTTATTAATAATTTTGGAAACGTGTACACTTTTTCAGTTTGTTTCATTATCTTCTTCTTTGCTTTTGCAGTCATCCATATTTCTGAAATATAGAAAACTTTCAATAATCTTAAGCAGGTACTTGAAATGTGATATTTACTCAAACCAAGTGACACTAACCAGGAGACTCAGTCTTCTATCACGTTTGTACAGACAGTGTTTGTGGACATGAACACACTATTGGAATGTAATGACTGATATGATAATATCCAGAATCGTGCTGAATACCAAAGATGTAGCAAGCACAGAATATCACTTACTGGTCAGAGGCTGGGTACAAGTACAAATCAAATCTTGCAATAAAAAGCCCAAAATATATCAACATGTTTATAGACAATGGTATTTAACAGCTGCACTTACATAATTCACTGCTCCTGGAATATTTGATGTGTTCCTCCATAAATCCATCATGTGTAACAGTGTGTTTGTATATCCTGGAATGCTTGTCTCATATTCGCCCTTGCTGCAATGAACATAACAATGTTACACATTATCACAAGTTATAAATTGAACCGTTTTCCATAAAGCATATAAAGTAGCTCCAGTTAGTCTAAAGCTGAAACATACTATGTAATTGCCTCAAGCTTTTGGTGGGTGCCCATTTACAACAAACTTGGATTACTGGCGAGCGTTTCTAGCCCAGAATCCAAACTGGAATTGATTTATTACACATCTATTGTAACTAGCTACATGATTCAAGCCTTAAAGAACCACTAAACTTTGTTTTTTGTTACTCTTTTAACCATTACATATGAAAGATTTGTGGTTAGTCTTATGCGGAACACCAAATTTATTCTTTAAAAACTTGTGGTTAATTAATACCGAGCGATTAAAGTGGCCAAAAAGTCGCCTGCTTCCCTCTCGCCCGCCAACGAAACCACAGACAGGTTACGTAACTCTGTCGCCAGAGCACTGCAGTGACGTCATATGAGGAACGATTTTCAGTTAGTTGTATAGAAAGTGTGTAGCACGCTCATCATTTTGATGATTTCTCGACATGAACGCATTTATTACGCTGGAATCGTTGCTTTGTCGTCAATTGCTCCTAGGGTCGGGTGATGGTGTCACCATGCACAGATTTCCACAGGATCCCGCAGTTCGCTAAATGGGTTATGTTTGTGAGCGGTGGCGAAGCGCTGTGGAAGCCTGAAACGATATCTTACTTGTGTTCAGATCGCTTCACGGAAGTTAAAGAATCAAAACTACTTACTAGTTATAGTAAAATATGTATATGATTGATGACCATAAAGATTTTCCATAACACAACTTGTAACATAACGATTTCTTCCTCGGAAGTGAGGTTGTGGTCGAAGTAACAATAATATTGTAAGTAGTATTATATATTGACACCCACCTGGCTGCCAGGAGAGAAATTGTCATGTTATACGCTATGTCATGCAAAATCTTATTGGCCATCAATAAAATACATATTTTATTATTAGCAGAAAGTAGTTTTGATTTTGGGAATCTTCGCGTGAAAACAAACCTAAATAGCATTTATCCACAGACTGGCTGGATGTTCCGACAGGGCTCGCCATTTTGAAAATCAGAAGTCTGTTAGAATTAATGAGATTATAGTTTGTTTTCATCAAGTTAGAAAATCAAAACTACTTTCTACTCAGTAGTTAAATATGTATTGGAATCATAACCAAAGGGTTTTGCATGACACAACTTATAACATAACGATTTCTTCCACGGAAGCCAGAGGTGGGGGTCGAAGTCACAATATCTGCGCGATAAATTTCTTTTGCTACATTCACATGGTTAATGTCCACTCACCAGTATGTAGATACTAGTCAATGTGCGTCTTTATATTTGGTCTTATAATCCTAATTAGTTTTTTATCATACTTTTATGCATTTTGAAACTAAATATAAAGCTGACGATCTGCTGATACTTATAGTGAATTTATGACAGAACTGTAATATCTAGACATTTTATAGTTTGCCAATGTGAATCATAATTCGCACACACACCCTAGTGTATGTTGTCTGTCTCATTACACTTCAGGACGAAAACAATGATTCTGTTGAATGCTACGACAAATGATTAAAAAACAAAATGCAAATATTAAAATTAAAACAGATTAAAGTTATAGGAACAATATCAGGCCATTACCTTGTTTTGAGGAATGTATCCATCAATATCCACAAACTGTTCCAAATGATGTGTCTTTTAACAGTTTAATATACGAAAAGTGATAAATCTTTCAGGTATTGGTGTATAGTCTCATTGGTCACCCAAGATAGCACACCTGGCAACTAATTGCATAATGTCCGCCTTTCATTAAAAACAGTAATGTAGTTAGCCAATAATGGGCAATCAATCAATGTATTGCCGGTTAATCCTTTGAAAGAAGGACGTTGTTTTTACGCTAGACACCGACACGGCAGAGTGTATTCAGTATAGATTAGTAAATCTACATACATAAACACTACCTTTTGACAAATCCGCTGTGTAAGATAAAAGTAATTAATCAATCAGCGCGTTATCGGTTAATCCTTTGATCGATGTTCATAATGTAGAATATTTACTCCAGACACAAGAAATGCCAAATGGGAACCTTTGTCGGGTAATCTAAGTGTGTTACCACTAATTATACCTGTTATAAATTCATTAACTGACCATCAAGTGAATGATGACAAATAACATGTGTAGGTTTATACCACCTAACACGGGTTACAACAAAGGGAGTATTAATTGCTGTATTGTATGTGAAAACTTATGGGCCGACACTGTTTTGAGAATACAAACAGATTTTTACATGACATGATTAAATATCGAGATAAAAAAACACAGAAATGGGATCAATTTGGATCAGTCATTATACAAATAGGGCCTAACGACACCAATCAATTGTGACAGAAGCGTCTATGAAAACAAGTTGTAACTCGGAAACTAGGCAAAGCAGGAGACAAAATTAAATGACAGTAGATTGTGAGAACATATAGCTTTCATTTTCCACAACAATTGTCACGATTTCAGGTTTATACAAGCCTGTAAACAAGATAATTTACCCCCTAAAATGTAGATGAATTCTGCATCGGCCCTCAAAGCTATTCCTCATATGACGTCACAGAGTCGCGCCGCTCTGATTGGTTGAAATTTCGTTCGCGGGTGAGAATTGTGCACTGTTGTCAAAAAGGTCGATTTAAGTCAATTAAAGGTCGAAATGAGTAGTTTTAATGACGGGGTTGCATTTATAACGATGCCAGTTAGTGATTTATGTATTTTTACCCCCTAGGGTTTATGTGACCTTTAAACGCGGACCGGTTGCAGCTGCAGTACGATTTCGTTGCGAGCATTGTAACCAGATTCTTCAGTTTTCGATCACGATGTTTTCGGTTTCACCGAAACATCATTTCACCAAGAATTGTAACAACTTTATTTGGTCCAACATTTACTAAACTGAGACCACGCCATTTTCACTATGGAATACTGTACCATGAAAAATCAAGAAAAACCCTAATCAACACGGTTTCAAACGATGTCACTTATATACTGGTGTCAAACCTCGACATTGTTTATATATCCTTTCTGCAAAAGCAATTAGATCAATATTTTTATGTAAATCATCACCAAACATTGATCACCTCACTGACAATATATTGTGATAGTCTGTGGCCATACACTGTGGTATAGCAAGTGGCCATACAGTGACAACTCATAGCCGAGGACTAGTCATCGCCAACGCCCCGTTATAGTGTAGACCACAAGTTTATTTCTGGCTCTTGTCTAGAAGGGAAATACATCTATCCAAAACCGATCAATTAATTTGTCTTGGGAAAATTTAAGAATACACAGTGTTAACAGAGTACCTTTAATAAGAGACCATATAATAAATATTATTTATTATATCGTCTCTGCTTTAGTATAGCACTTGAAAACATGCGGTAATAGTGGACAAACAACAATCCGACAACCCAGCAGATTGTCATTTAACACTTAGTTTAGTCAGTGTTAATTAACAAGAATGCGTCTGTCATTTAATTAAAGAAATAGTTTATTACATCTATAACATACACACACTAGGACAGCCAGTAACTATCCCCCAGTCAAGTGGATCAGAAACTAATTTCGAAAATATTTCGATTCCCCATTTTCGTGGTTCTATAAAATAGACGCAACTTTCCAACGACTTAAACGAGCAAAATTGTCATAGTTTAAAAAAATTGAAAATTAGCTGCAATGTTAAATTAATAAAATATCTTTCAGAAATAACATGGAAGAAATTAACAACGATAAGGGCCACTGGCTTGCGCATACGTTTACGATCGAAAACCGAACGTAATAGCGGCATTAACCGCCTTACTGAACTCTGCTTGAACACAGATTGCTCGCCCTTCATAGCCTAATTATCCTTTTATGTAACATAAAATTAATTAGGTGCAAACTCTCTTAGACATTCTTCACAACGATATAATATATATCCAAAGCGAGCTGAATTCGATGTTCTGGTGATTTCGACGATTACATTGCTCGCGCTATATCGGGGGGAGTACGTGCGCGATCGGAGTGCACAAACAGTTTCACTGGTAGGGCGGATGCAAAAAATATCAATATTTTTTACCCGAGATCGTTAATACCACTTCAGATGCAAATCAATTGCCGATATAACCAAATATAGCAAAAATCTGTAAGATCTGTCGTCTGCTGGTGACAAGCAATATACCAGATATAAACAGGAAGCCACGTGATCACAACACTCACTAGCATGGCGGAGCGAAAAGTATACAAATCCCAGATGTGGAGATCAGCAACAGTTTCGCCGATATGATATCATCAACGCTATTTTTGTAGGAAACACTTGATATTTTTTGTGTGAAATAGATAAATATATCCCTTTTCACTCAAGGTTAGTAAAATATAATTACGTTTCACCGGGTCACCGGGATTCTCTGTTGGCAGCCTAATAACACTGAATCACGTTTCTCAAAACCCCGCTACTTTTGAGTAACACAGTATTTTATTTGAGTGAATATCAAAATGTATATAAACATGAAAATAGTGACTGTAAAATTAACTCACCGCAACCGAGGTCACATCGATGATCCAGTTCCAGTTGTTGCACCATGAGTCGAATGACAAGGTGGTAGGGTCCTGAATAAACTTCAGCTAAGATGGCGGGTGCAAAATTATGACGTGAAGGGTGACGTCATTCCGACGTCATTTCCCGCGGTAACAATAAGGCATTGTGTCGCAACATTTAAAAAATGTTAGCAAAACGTGTAGGTGTGATATCATTTCAAAAACCTTTAAAGAACAAGTCATAATAATAAAACACATTATAAATGTGATGACAGATCCGGCTAAAACATTTCAGGAACGTTTTAAGGCACATTAATGACAAGTTATACATTAGAACGTGGCTGAGTGAGATCATTGTTTGTGATTGCAGTGTATGTACTGTTTATGTCACACCAACGTTACAACAGAAAAAGTGTTTTAAAACGTGATGACAATATTTCATTAAACATGTTCTTGCACAACATTTCTGCAATGTTTTAAAAACATTTCAATCATATGTTATGAAATAGTTTCACCCATGTTACAGCATGACGTTTCTGAACAACATTTAGAAAAATTTCAAAATTAAACATTTTCAGTATTTTGAGATATTCACACATTATTTGTATGATTATGTTCTTGCATAATCTGCAGCGTTTTAAACAATTTCACTAATATGTTGTGAAATAGTTTCATTGTTTTGAATAACATTTTGAAAACATTTCAAAAACATTTTCAGTATTCTTGAGAGATTTACAAATTATTTGTATGATATGTCACGGCTTTCATCATTGCTGCAAATATGATGAACATTTTCATCAGTCCTGATTTAAAAGTGTATTATAAATTAACAAGTCGGAGAGAGTGATATATTTACAAAATGATCCCATGAAAATTCACTTGCCAGTCGGGCCAGGGACTCTGGAGATTTGCTGGCCCGACTGGATTTTAACTAGCCATGGGCTACCGGGCCAGTGGCTATTTCTGCACACTGTTTGTATGATATGACATAAATGTGTGCACAATGTTTTTAAAACGTAATGACAATATTTCATTAAACATGTTCTTGCATAATATTCCTGCAGCGTTTTAAAACATCTCACTAAAATGTTGTGAAATGGTTTCACACACGTTATAGCATGACGTTTTGGACAACATTTGAAAACATTTCAAAACCATTTTCAGTATTTTTAGAAATTTAGACATTATTTGTATGATATGGCATAAATGTGTGCACAATGTTTTTAAAACGTGATGACAATATTTCATTAAAGATGTTCGTGCACAATATTTCTGCAACGTTTTAAAAAATATTTCAATGACATGTTATGAAATAGTTTCACTCATGTTATAGCATGACGTTTTGAATAACATTTTGAAAACATTTCAATAACATTATGATTTGTTGTGAAACATTTTATAACGTTTCAAAACATTTTGACGAAAATGTTTTTGAAAAACCATTTTGAAACATTATGAAAATGTTTTGTGTTAACTGGGTTAATAACCTTAAAAAAATCATGAACCTCGAACGTAACTATTTCAGTGTTTACCTTCCCATACCGATGTATACCGAAAGACAGGCTCAACACATTGATCGAACATTGCCGTTATCATGACTGCAAATTTTACCGTGACCGCGGAAAAATTAATTCAGTATCTAATCAGTTTTCCATGAACATGTGATAGGCAAGTGACTTGCATACCAGTCTGCAGTAGGTCTATTCAAAACATAGTCGGGATCGGGATCGTTCCACGGCTGTATGTTGTCAACTGGTGGATTCGTCGTCAATATTCCTGTCGGTCTTGCCGCTAGAAATACTTTCAAATTGAAAAGGTTGTATGTATGTGATATTATCTGTATCTAGTATGCCATCCAAATCCAGGTTTGACTTCGTGGATTGATTTATTTGCTAAACTACCCTCATGTGCCATATTAAAGTTCACAAAATGGCCGTCATGTAATTTTCGCTAACTGTGATGAGATGTAAATAAAGTTTGATTTCCAAATAATGCCTGAAGCCACCTACCTGATATTTTCAGTATTTAGTAATACAGCCATTTACTGCAAGTACAGCCCTCATTCACTTAGGTAGAGTAGAATACAGTGATTTTATGTACTCTGGAGTAAGTGATGTCCAGATACCTTGAACGTGATCTATCAGATCCTGCTTGGTTTTTATTTCATGTAACTGTCTTTGTAGTCTGATTTTCAGAGTTCTCCATACATTTTCAATGATATTACAGTCTGGGGACTGAGGAGGCCAATTCATTGTCTGAATGTCATTGTCACGTCCTCTGAATTGTCTGTCTAGAAACATGGACAGGACAATTGTCCTCTTGAAATATATAGCCCCGATATGCTGGAACTTTGGCTATTACCGGCCAAAGGTTGATGTCCAGTATATCTATATACTTTGTAGAGTTGATATGACCATCTACATCGACAAGGGTTCCAACACCTTCAAAACAAATACACCCCCCAGAACATCACACTGAGACGTGGGGCATTTTTATCCCTATACACACCAAGGCACCGGGGTTTCCACTTTTCCTCATTAGTCCTCAAAACATAAACGTTCTGACTACAACAACTTGAGTCTCATCTGAAAATATTACCCTAGACCAATCTCAATTTACATTCCATCTCAAATGTGTTCTGGCAAAGGCTCTTCTCTTGAACCTGTTTTGAGAGGATATGGTGGATTTCTTCTTCACAACTCTTCTATGAAAACCATTTTTATGAAGACGCCCCTTTGTATTGTCCTCCTGGATAGTCTTACTTGAGATGTCTGGTTCCAAAGTGAAGATATATCCTGAAGAGACTTCCTCCTATTACACTTAACAATCTTCAATAAAGCCCTAGTATCTCTGTCAGTTGATTTTCTTCTCCTGCCACTTCTCTGACAAGTTTCTATATTTCCTCCTTGAGAAAACCTCTTCAAACATTTACAGACAGTAAACCTATTTACACTTCCACTCTTGCCTTCTGAATTCAAACTTAATATGAGCTTTTTCTGATAGGCAGTAAGATCTTTCCCTCGAGATGCCATGACACTTTGAGCAGACGTCATACTAAGCACTTGAGAGTTATTCCCCTCTTTTGTTTACAAAATGAAACAGGTGTTAAGGCAAATTTGTACCCCCTAAAATTTCATACCCTATAACTATTGCTAAGATGAAATACACTTTCATTAAAAGAACCAGCTACTGCTGGCAAGAATCACAGCGGCCATTTTGTGAACTTTAATATGGCACATGATGAGTGTAGATGCAGACCTCAGTAAGCGAACAGGCTCGGTACCACTGTATTTTCCCTTGTGTTGATGTAGCGACTCTCGGGTATGACGTCACGCGACCATCTACCTCATTATCTTGTGTAATCGCGAAATGCTTTCGAGGGAGGTGCGTTTTAGATTCCTAATACAAGCTGTATAATGAAATATTACCGTTTTTAACTGTATTTTGTGAATATTATATATACCCAGGGGTTCATTAAGAGCGAAAATAAAAAAATGTGAAGTGACCTATTTAAAAATCCTTTAAGTCTAAAATTTGCTTAGCACTAAAAATCTTAAGTCTAAAACATTTTGCTTAGCTAAGATTTTAGATAAGACTGGATCATGAAACCGTCTCAGCAAAATCTTAGCTAAGACTAAGACTAAGACAGTTGCCATTGCAAGTTTAGAATGTTGTAATCATGACCGGTCACTCTTCCTTAACTGAGGAAAAAGGTTTAGTAGCAGGCACCTGTTGAAAGGTTCCAAACAAGTCAAGTCATCCCTGCAGCGGTGAATTTTAGTGTCTTTACGGTATGACGGGAACTCAACAGTCACCGGAAGTTACGTAATGGTTTGTTTGTCAACGCAAACACGTGCTGGGCTATCGTCTGCTAAAGTCGCTCAGTCAGTATGGCGGAGTAACAGCTAGGTTCAAATACCGAGGAGAAGTTCCAACTGGACTCGTCCAGAGGAGACGATCCTCATCGAAGAGGTGACCAAGAGGGAGAGTCTCCTCTTCGGAAAGCTGGATGGGTCCAGTAGGACAAACAAGGAAGAAATAAGTGCATGGGAAGACGTTGCGACGATTGTGAACTCGTAAGTTGAGATTAATTGCTTGTATAGCGATATAGATTCGATCACAAATATAATATGCAATATTTCAACCTAACTGAAATAAAATATTTCTGCTGATAAATTTTATTCCTCAGCTAACTGATTTTATGAAATGTACTGCGTATCTAGTTGGGCGAATTGTTCTAATGTAATAATCAAAACAGAATGAGCACTTGTGGATTTATTCGTTTGCCGGACAGAAGAATCCAATACTTGCCACCTCCATGGACTCTCAATTTATAAATTTAAAAACAAATTCTATAATATGGCAATGAGTCGTGAATGTCATCGAAAAGCTCTTCTTACTTCATTCTAAGTAGCTGTAATCTATTTCCTGATTGGTTCATATATTTTTGTGTTGACCAATCACAAGGCTGGTTACATTACATATCGGTGTAGTTTTTATTTTGATTTCGTTGTCGTGTATCGGCTGTTATTACGCTTCAGTCCGGATAAGTTGTCAGCGAGAAGGACAACCACACATATATATACCCACACATATATATACTTGAAATGTAATAGTACATGTAAATATGGATCGGATTTACAGAAAAAGCCAAGTGTCTAAGTTTCTATTTTGCGTTTTGGCCCACCTTTAGAATACCACAGCACCACGAACTTTAAAAATACGTCATAATACCCTTTACGTAATGTAATGTGATTTTGTTCGAAAGCACGTTCTCGAAACAATGCCCTTTGACGCCTGCATGGCAACACGGTGGTCTAGCTCAGCGAGTGCGTATAAGCTCCGCTCACTGGTGTTTCATCTCTACTAGCTATGTCATTGCATAAGCCCAACGATGTTGAGAGTTTCAAGTAGTTGTCTACCGGCGGATGCGCAATTTTTTGCAAGCACTAGTTTGAAATATTTTTCTTTTTTCACTAATACGCTGATATTTATTTGTATTACGGGGTGCTGAGGTGTTATGTTTTGTGTATTATTGTACTTTGGGGTTTTAGATTTAGCGAGAATGCGTTACACCGGTCTATATTATATATATATATTCGATTATTCGCAATTTTGGCCAATGTAATTATTTAAATTATGTAAATATATTATATATTTCGGTTTCTACGTAACTATTAAGTCTAAATTATTTACCAATGTGAAGTGACATACATATATATTTTTCATTCAGTAATTTGTAACCATTACATAGACAAGTTTTGTATTAGTATTTTATTTTTCGAAGCGGTAATAATGCATTACACTGGACACGTCAGTCATGTTTGTGCCTGTTCGGTCAATGCATTTATTATAATTATTTCAAGGGGTTCGGTACGTTAGGCTGAGGGGTTAGGGTTAGGGACCTAATCCAATATAGTAGGTACATGTCCGGTGTAATACCTGAGTACCATTTGTTGTTTTTCCTTTGCATTTTAATACTGCCGGTTCGGTCAATGCATTCTATTTATTAGGATTATTTCAAGGGGTTAAGGTTAGGGATTGGGGTTTAGAGGTTCGGGACCTAATCCAATATTTAGTAAGTACATGTCTGGTGTGAGTACCATTTGTTGTTTTTCCTTTTGCATTTTAATGCTTTTTAACACAAAACGGGAACCAAAAAAAGTACACTATGATATGGTTTAATGTAGAAATTTTGGGCTAATGGAAATTGGCCTGGAATTTGCACTCTCAAGCCTCTTTCACACGCAACATAAATTTTGTTCAGTAATGATTGGAAGGTTAACTCACCCTCGTGCCGTCACTACACATGCTCATGTCTCCCTCGTTCCTTAGTGCGATCCACATTATCCTTACAGTGTTCCCTACATCACTTTTCTGTCACAAAATCACCGATTTATATAAAAGCGCGTCATTCATGCATGCACCGTGAAATGCAACAACACTTTTCAGTTTGAGGCATATCGGCTCATTCCACACCACAAGTTAACTTGTAGATTACGGAATGGGACGAGTGTACCAAATGGCTTCGGATCCATTCGGAAATTGTCCGTAGATTAAATTCACAAGAGACCAAGTCTACCCGTAATTGTCCGTGACCTATTCGACTCTTTCCGTTCATTTCCGTGACGTCACAGGAATGACTCGATAAATTTGCACATTGTGCAACAGTGTGGACGTAGCTCAGTGCGTTATTGCTGGACTAGCGTTATAAATGAAAAGGAAGATATTTGTTTTGGGAAGTAGTGGCCAATATGTGTTGATGGCTATACAGGTGAGAAGTAGCAGCGAGAGCATATTACACAATCACCTCTCGCTGTGACCAAGCAGACGAGGTGAGCATAGTGAGCTTAATGAATTCCACCTACTGTAAAGCAGGCTGGAATTATGATTATGGGTTTCCGCTGTGAAAGGGGACAACCAGCAGCATAGCGATTGAAAACTTCACCTCAAACAGGCCATACACACCATGACGTTTTAATTCATGAACAGTGAATAAAAGGTACAATGTATACATATTAAATTCCTAGACTGCAATGTACACTCAATCAGATAACGGGAGCAAGGGAGGGAGGGCGGATTAATAGCTGTACGCGACAGGTGGTTCGGTGGTGACGCGAGAAGTGAGGTAACTCCACCGGTATCTGTCGCGTGGTGTGATGACGTAATGTTTGCAGCTGCGCGTGCCAAGGTCATGTTTATAAACAAAGGGACGTGGTATGGCGACGCCAACAATAACAATAATTTAGCGGTTAACGCTAAATGCGATTATTGCTGTACTAGCGTTATAAATGAAAAGGAAGATATTTGTTTTGGGAAGTGGTGGCCAATATGTGTGGATGTCTATACAGGGGTGAGGCGAAGTAGCAGCGAGAGCATATTACACAATCACCTCTCCGTTGTGACCAAGCAGACGAGGTGAGCACTGCGAGCGAATGAATTCCACCTACTATAAAGCAGGCTGGAATTATGATTATTGGTTTCGCGAGAGTGAAAGCGGACAACCAGCAGCATAGTGATTGAGAACTTCTCACCTCAAACAGGCCACCGCGATACAAATCGCCGGCCACAGCACGATATAGGTATTAAAAAACAGTGGGTAGAACAAACAGCAGAAACAACCCAAAATTAGCGCAAAAATTATGAAAAGCGTGTGCTCACTTATTGCCGTTATTTTAGCATTATCTGAGTTAGTTGGCAGTAAAGGCATTGATACTATTGTGCACGAAAGAGTGCATTGCACTGAGTGACAGGTGCACCACGTCAGCCAAATAATGTTCCCAGCTACATTTAACTGGATCAGTCTGATCGTGGCGGACGCTGATCTCATATAGCTCTTCAATTCTGTTAGCCAGTCTTCGCTTTAGCTTTTTGCAAGAAAGTTCAAGCTTTTTAATGTTCCCAGCCGACGGCCACACAACACGTGGCAACATGAACGACCACACCAACCTGGTGTCCGGCAGACGTAGCTTGGCATACAGCAAATCGTATAGGATGTCGTCGTACATGCACCTGGCGGACATTTGGCACATGTCGTTTAAACCTAAATTGATCACGAGCCATTTGGGAATGGTGTTACCCGCAGAAGCCAAGAGATTGTTAAGGGAAGATCGGAAGTGGCGCCATCGCCTCCCGCCTCGGACATGCCATCGTAGCCAAGACGCTGTAAAATGTTGCTCCAAGCTTCCCTCGCTCTGGCCATGTAGCTGTCGCCAATTACCCAGGCCACATCTGTAACATAGATCGGACAGCAGAAAAAATTGCTAAGCTAAGCCAAGCTAGTAAATATTAACTAGATTAAGTTAATTATTTGTGAGTATTTTATAAGAACCTAATATAGCCTTGGTATGATGACCATCTACCATAATGCTGAATTATACTTTCATCCAAACTATAAATCGTCACAGTTGTAGCAGCGCCTATTCTGAAAGAATGTGAGGTATACTGGGTCACGTCATAACCGACATGTGATAGCTTAATTTAGTGAGAATTGCCTGAAATTGATAGCGCTTTAATGAGGAGCCATCAAAATGGACAAAAAGCTGTGAGGTAGTGCATGGTCTGGACGTGAGATACCCAGCGAGCGCGCTAACAGGGCATAGTTCTGAGAAATTGAAAGCACTGTTCCTCTACTGAATTCGAACTGGTCAGTTTTCGAAAACCTTATGTGCAATGTTAATCCCCGGTCGGAAAGTGAAACATCATTAATTTGCAGTGAAGTTTTTGAATCATAGGCCTGTGAACTGCAAACAAACTCGCTGACCCTAAGGAAACCAAAAAGGGTTAGATAAATGCATCTGAGCTTCGTCAAAAGAGCTGCAGATAACAGCCGAAGCATTGACGATTCGCTGAAGAATTGGAAAAATGATGGGCTTTCGTATGTCCCGTTTAACTTTAATCTTGTGCATTCCGATGATGGCTTTTCTAACCAAGACATGTTCACAGTGATTGATAAAGTTATTTAGTTTATGCCAGGTGGATAAGGCTAAAATGTAGGCCCTTACAGTACGAGGTGATTTACCTTGAATTGACATGTAGCCTATGAATTGCAGAAGCTGGTCTAGGCAAATGGGCCCGTCTAGTTGTAGGCTAAACGCGCCCCTAAAATGTTGGAGACCGCGAGTTCGGTGGTGACGCTAAAAAGTGAGGTAACTCAATCGCTATCTGTCGCGTGGTGGGATGACGTAGCAACTGATGACGTCATGTGTTGACGTAATGTTTGCAGCTGCGCGTGCCAAGGTCATGTTTATAGTGAGTTAGTTAGTTATTATTTAACGTCACATCGGCAATATTTCAGCCATATCGTGACGAGAACATTTGACATTGAAATAGAATATATATAGATATTATAAAAACCTGCCGACGAAGGACAGCAAAAATACTAGATAATCACAGATATGAATATAAAACTAGTGAACAAAGCTAAAACATTCCAATTAAAGAAGACAATACAATATAAAAACGGGCTATAGATCGCCAACAACTGAAGATAGATCACCATACTAGGAACCATGGGGACTTACATTACTTTCGCTACCTGCATGGACCCTAGTTGGATTTACATCATCCCTTCAGCCATTGGCGACAGAAGAGAAATCTAGCCATAAATTAAAAGCACACATATTCTACGATTAAAAATGTGGCAAGCCTATATTTGCTTTGAAAGTTTTTGGGACTTACGTACCCTCTCAGTCATGTTTATAAACAAAGGCACGTGGTATGGCGACGCCAACAATAACACAATTTAGCGGTTAGCGCTAAATGCGATTAGCTGTCGAGCTAACAATAGGGTTCGCGTCCAACGGGTTCTCACAAACTGGTTGTTTTAATGAGACGTGACCTACGGCAGAGATCGTCCTCACGAGAAGTTGTGGTGCTGGGCCCCGTTTCACAAAGCTCTCGTAGGCCTAAGATCTCATAACACCTACGATATATCTTACGATACCACGCTAAGGGAGTTTCACGAAAGTATCTTAGTACTCTCGTTGTTACGAGAACACTTACGGTAACTTTTAGCTATCGTATTGCCAACTCTTTTGCTGAGAAGACATGAAAAGAACATGGATTGCGAGTTACGTCCCTTTGTGTAAACAGACGACAACCCGCCGTACAATGGAGTACTTGAAGTCAAAGGGAAGGGTGAGAAAAACGAATTTCTCGTCCTTTGAATTGGACATTTTAACGTCCGAAGTGGCCCACAACAGCAGCTATCGGTTTGGTAGATTTTCAGCAGTCATCACAGCTGCTGGCAAAAAGCGTCTCTGGAATGAGATCGCTGAAAAGTAAGTGATGATGGAGTCGATCTTTCGTTCGTAGGCTTCTTCTGATTTCAGCTTAATTAAATTTAAACGCAATGCTAAAAAAACCACAACGAATAAACACACTCCTTAATGTTTATGTGTAACAAGTGTCATAAAAGCAAATGATGTAATACTTTGACAAACGTCCTTAGATACAAAATGGGGATGGTGTCGGTATATTATGTACATTTGAGAATTTATCAACATAATTTCAAACCACTTGTGTTAATATTACAAAAAAGATATCATCTTTCATTGTATTATGAACATGTTTTTGTTAATAGGATCAATGCAAATGCTAATTCTAGGAGGGATGGGGACGAGGTCCCTAAGAAACGGACTGACTTCAGGTGAGGAAACATTGATCTTTCAAAACTGAACCTAAAGTTTTAGTTATTTATTTTCACCATGGAAGCGTAAATTATTTTTTATGAGTAAATTTGTTTGCCAATAACACAAAATTCAACATCAATAACAATTTGATCAAAGCTTTAGGACAAGTTTAGTTAATCTGCATTACAATTTGTAACATACTTTTTTCCCTCACTAAATACAAGTAATTAATTTATATGTTATGTACAAAAACCTTGCTACCAGTTATTTCACAGGGTAAACTAATATACATGGTATAACGTATATGCCTTGAAAGAGGAAATATAAATATTAAGTAGTTAACATACATGTATTCTTATTAGAATACAGTATGTTGATAATACAGTAATGTATTATCAAAATTTCATAAATTTGTCTGAAATATCATGTGAGTTTGTTGGAATGTGTCATGATCATTTACACACTGTTGTTTTTACCTCTGGATAAATATTGTACTTGTTCTACCCAAAAACTCAATCTGAATAAATTAAAAGCTAATATGTGAACCTTAATCCAAGATTTTGAATTCTCCCAGGTCCTTAGTTACAAAAAGGAAATGATGAGAAGGAGGGAGATGAAGAAAACTGATGGCGGTCCAAGCCCTCAACCATTGTCAGATGTGGAAGAAAGGGTATGAGAAACATTCACTACTTAGCTCAAAATGTGCTGAAAATAGATTCTCTGACAACTTCTCTTCATAGAAAGAAATTATGAATCACGCTTACTAAGATTTTAAATCTATACCCTGGTGGTGTGAAGTAAATTATTCGTAATTAGATTGGTTAATTGTTGAAAATACAAAACAGACAATATAATGTTTCAAACATCACATTTTTCTTAATAGGTAGCAAGTCTCATACCCACTTGCCTGTTAGAGGGTATTGAAGGTGGAATGGAGTCTGAATACTTTGAAACAAGTAAGAACTTAAGAAGCAGTATTAACATAAATACAGTATATCTCAGATATAAAAAGATTTTTTTCTATTCAATAAAACCATTTGAGAATAAATTAAAAGCAATTGTTTGATTTTTAGACCGATACTAAAATTTCAACAGATGTAATTAATGTAATTAATGTCATTACAGGTCCAACAGAGTCATGTGTGACCACTCAGTCTCCACCAGTGACCGAGGTCTCAGTGGACACCGGCAACAAGTGTGTCCCTGATACCCTAGCGGGAAGCTCTTCATGTGAAGGTTTGTTCACCTATATATATATCATACACGAAACAAACTGAACAGGACGCTTGTTATTTGCCTAATAGCAATATATGTTTTCAATGATTTATCTGCTATTTCATAGTGATATCATTAACCAACTCTCTCTCTCTCTATAGACAATTGTTGAATGTTAAATGTTGACAGCTGTTACATTCTTGTGAGGATGAAGCTAGGTTTTCAATTGACTTTTTATTGCAAAATTGCAATGTAATGTTCTATTAAATTTTGTCAACAGATTTGATATCATCATTGCACAGTGTAATATCACCTCCCAACATTGCAGTAAAGCCACCGTTCAAGCAGACAAAAAGGAAACATCATACTGGCAAGTCATTATCATGCATCCATCAATTTCATCATACTGATCCAATTGATGCAATGTTATTGAAAATGTTTTTCAACGGTAATTTTAGGATTTGATAATTGATGCCAGGCATTTCTTAATTACAGTGGCTGATGATCCATCTGACGACGACATTCTGAATATTGTCAAAATTGAAAAAGAAAAGTTAGAAGCGTTGAGAAGAATAGCTCAGGCAATGGAGGAACGGAACGTCATTGAAAGAGAGAAGTTGGAAATAAAGAAAAGGAGAATGGAGTTTGATTCAGTTTTAAGTATTGACCCTGTAATCAAATTTTGAATGGACTGAACCCTATACTAGGTGGCCTGTCAATGGTAACTAATTGTAAGACCAGACCAATTTCATTTATTGTTTTACGGATTTTTGTCCTCAGAAAACCTAAAGGCAGGAGGGAAAAATTATAAAATTAAATAAAAATAATACTCCTTCTACATGCTTAAAGTATTTTACTTTTGGCAATTTATAAAGTGTATATAGGGCAAAATAGAATCTAAAAAGAATTTTCTGGTAAGTTTACATTTTTGGCCAATAAATTCAATATGATATAATTTTTTTGAGAGAGGGAAATTAATATTTACTTTCTTTTCTCATTCTAGAAAAAAAAAATGAACAGCTGAACCGTAAAACAAGAAGTAAAACTGGTCAGGCCTAAAAGATCATTAATGGATATGTATTGCCAGAGAACAGAACCATTATCACCACTTGATGTGTATGTACCTTTCAAGTAAAATAGCAGTAATTTGATAATATAAGATGTTGGTTATTTTGGGCTGATTTCCCATTTGTCAGCTTATTAAGATACATCCTTTAATCCCAATGAATATAATTCCTCTAATATTTTACACCAAAATAGCACTTGTATTATGTATTGTATCATAAGATTCTCTTGTTTTTCCTGTGAATTGTTACACTGTACATATGCATTTCGGAATTTTAAAATATGCACATTCTTTATACATTTTATGTGAATCTATGTCTAATGATATTTCTGCGAACAGTTTGTCCATCAGTCTGTGGTGAACCATCCGGAAAATGATTATCATCATTCTCATCTTCATCTAGGTCATGATCTACAAGACAGGGCATATTTCTACTCAGGCAAAAATTGTGCAGCTTGAAGCAGGCCATTATAATTTTGGAGCTTTTTGCTGGGGTGAAGGGAAGGCAGCCAGTGCTCTTGTGTAGACATCTGGAATTAGGAAATCCAAATTTAGAACAATGTGTGTGTGTGTGTGTGTGAGTGAGAGAGAGAGAGAGAGAAATATATCTAAATTTAACATATCACATTATATGATAATCATATAATAATTACAATATGATAAATAGATAAATGTATTTTATTTTTTTTAAACTGTTGAAGGAATTACAATGCAATCAAATTTTCATTTCATTATTTTACTTTTTTGTTCATTCATTAAACTTGCAAGGTTCATACCTGAATCTTGATTTTAAAACGCCAAAGGCCCTTTCTACTACATTTCTTGTTCTGCAGTGACAACTATTGTATCGCTCTTCTGGGCGTGTGTGTGCCTCTAGAATGGGCGTCAAGAGCCATGAACGACTTGGATATCTGACAGAACAGTCATGGAAAAGTACACAGTATTTAATATTTAGGTATTTACTTACAAAAGAAGAACATATCTTTATAGTGTTTAAATCAAACTATGTTATAGTAAACCTTTGAGATGTTACTTTCATAAATGAAGAATTGCTTATGGATACTTACATTTTAGTAATTACTAAAACTGATAGCAACTATCCAGGATGTGAAAGCATGTCAATTGAGTAAAACAAATTGTATTGACACTAATAACCCTGAGTCACCTAGCAGCCAGCCATCTACAGGGGTTTTCTCCAGGAGTTGTCCCACGGCAGAGCTAGACAGCACTGTTGCATCATGAGTTGCCCCAGGCCATCTACTAACCACATTAAGGAATCTAGAAATTAAACATATCTGTGGGTTAGTTCATTGGATATGACCAGTGTTGTAGTTTGATAAAATAAATATAAAAAGTCCTTTACATTTCCATTTAAAAGTCACTTTATTTTTCAGACTGTTTACAAACAGTTTTGTAACTTCACAATTACTAACAATTTCCATGTTATCATCAACTCTAAATCATTATGTTATTAGCATTTATTTATGAAGATAAAAGTTACTTTTTCATATTTCAATGTATATACTTATTAGTTATTTTGCATCACTTCATTGTTTTCCAGGGGCGGTGGGGTAGCCTAATGGTTAAAGCGCTGGCTCTTCACGCCGAAGACCCGGGTTCGAATCCCCACATGGGCACAATGTGTGAAGCCCATTTCTGGTGTCCCCCGCCGTGATGTTGCTGGAATATTGCTAAAAGCGGCGTAAAACCAAACTCAGTCAGTCAGTCATTGTTTTCCATAAAATATAACTGTAAATACATTTCTGCTTATATCTTTTTTATCAACTTGTAATGTACTGGTGACTAGATACATTCTTATGCAATGTTCTAAATTTATTTTCCATGCAATGACAGTCACTCAAGTGATGACTGCTTAATTTCTTCATCAGAAGCTTCATTGTGTATTTGCAAATGTATATAGGAAGTCTAAGTTTGTTTTTACGTACATTGTATGTAAATATGTTCTATGGGCCTGTGACCTGAAACTATGACATAAGGACATTAATCAGTTACTGTGTTTTTCTTTTAAATCTTTTTTCATTTTAGGAGATCCATTTTTTAAATGAAACACAACTAGGGGAACTTACTCCAGTTTGTTTGGGGATAGATCTAACGTTATTGACACATTGATAAAACATGGGAGACGAAGTGGAGTGACTAAACTTCTAAGTGTTGTACCTGAGTTTGTCATAGCACACAGCCTGTGCATTTATTGCATGATATCCTTTCCGGCACACGTAGGAGGGTTCCTCGTCACCAGTCGGAGCTTGGATAGGGATGAGCGTGCCGTCAATACATCCGAGAACTCAGGGGGAACCAGCCAGTTTATGAGACCTTCCTTGACAACGAGCTGCTCACTCACAGAGGTCGGGAAGTGGATATTGTCCAACGAATGACAAATGGCATCTGTGGTAGGATGCAGGATATGCGAAACACTTGGGATGCTAAAACATTGCATTTGGCCAATCTCTGAATAAAACCCTCCCTTTGACAAAAATCGCAGTGTTGCGAGCACTTGGGTTTCTGGTAAATCGGCACGGAACACTTGGTGTCTCTTTGAAGGTAGGGACGAGCGAGCACTTGGGTTTCTGGTAAATCGGCACGGAACACTTGGTGTCTCTTTGAAGGTAGGGACGAGTGAGATTAATTAGCCCTGTCCAATCGATAGTTCATAAACAGTTCGTCGTCACTTACGATGTCCAGTAGCAATGTTCGATCCCGGAAAACACGCTGTTTTTGAATACTTTTCTTGCTGAGTTTTTCTTTTAACAACATATAATACGCCATTTTGTTTTTGACTTACGAGAATGAAGCTTATTTGCGAGAGCAAATACTTACCGTAATTTTTATTGTAAATTTAAGGTATCGTAGTTGCGTCACGAGAGTTTCGTGAAACGCCCATAAAAATCGTAAGATGTGCTACGAGAAAAGTTCCAGGAGATCTTAGGCCTACGCTTAGCCGTGAAACGGGGCCAGGGACACCACCGGGCTGGAAACCCGTGCAGGTCAGCTAGTTCAGACTGAAAAAGCCCCTTTCCCAGATAGCGAAGGGTGACAAGCACCTGCAACTCTGCATCAAGGGGCACAGAGCGGCTGCGTCTGTCTCTCCAGGTGGGGCCTGATCAATGTACATAGTTGCTCTATCGCTCGGGCGTGAGACATCCTGTACCTCGCAACTAACTCTTGATCGGTCCAACAAATCCAAATATCTCCTCCGGTTTCTGTAAACTCTCCCGGTTACCCTTTAAATCTTGCTCATTCATAAAACAATCAACGCAGCCATCTGTAATATGCGTATCTCAAGATTCTGACAGCCTACTAGCTGTCTCAGTTTTCTTAAATTAAAAATTCGTAAGGCTAAGAACGTTTAGAGAATAGGATATAAAAAGTTCGTAAGCTAAGAACGGTTTTAGAAGTTCTTAGGCCCACAGAACGTTTCGAGAATAGGGGCCCTGTACATAAATCTCCAGTACAGTAAAAACTGTTTGTCTTGTGATTGTAAACTGCCACTCATTCAGTAAATAACTCTGAAAATTAAAAAATAACTAATAATTCAGTATATTATTTGGGTGGCTTATGTTTTAAGGAAAATAATATCTAGTAATATTCAACATACTCATAAAAAGTCTAAAAACTCTTTTTTACTTTCGTATTGTCTGTCTGTATTTTTTATACATAAATTTCGCATTTTATGAAAACTGTATTTTGTAACCGCTTCGGTTATTCAGACTAAATGTAATAACGTTTGTGTTCCATAATGTGTAATGAGTACGATTGACAAATGTTTATTCGAGTGAGTGAGGCACCCCTGAAGAGCAACCTCCTCGTGGTGGGTGGTGGGTAAGGCTCTTAGCTCCCGTGTGGACTCGAATAGGTCCACAGCACCCCATTGCTGGTCGTAAGAGGCGACCAAATTGGGCAACCCGTTTGCCGTGGGTTGCGTCCCTGTGTCGGTAGAAGAAGGGAGTCTGGTGGTTGAGGATGACAGTACTGGCAATAGTGTTCCTTAATCCAACACGCCATTCGACCCTAACTTTGCCTAGACGGGTGATAGAATAGGCCCGATTCTATCAATCGGCTGGTCACGCCATGCCCTGTGCATATAGCATGTTATCTCCAAAAATGATATTATAAAACCATTTTTTGAGATTTTCAGAATACAAACTTCTT
Organism: Haliotis rubra; assembly: GCF_003918875.1. NCBI lineage: Eukaryota > Metazoa > Mollusca > Gastropoda > Lepetellida > Haliotidae > Haliotis > Haliotis rubra. Next base: position 73,880 of record NW_025765489.1, read on the forward strand.
ATGAATATGTCTAGAGCCCTATGCACAGAAGGCAGTGAATAGCTCAAGGACCAATCTGATGATGCTGACCTCCGATTTCTGTACGTCTCCAATTGATTGGAACCATCACTGACCTTTGATCTGGTAGACAGCTACAGCTTTTCGTGTCAACTTCGCTGGAGTATAACACCCCTTTATCCTCGGTCTTTGCAGCCTGGAGATCCGCTTCAGTATAAGATTGTCTCTGTTGATACTCCATGGTGGGTGGGGAGAAGGGGTACTGAACCATATTCCCAACGACATTGCTTCCCAACACCCTGGTTCAAAACGATGAATATACATGTCTTTGAAATATAACTCATTTGGATTTTGGATTTGAAATGTTAATTAAATCAGACTTGTTCTCGTCACTATATGGCTGGAAAAAATGCCGATGTGACGTAAAGCCCAACTCAACTCAACTCAACTCGAGTGAGTTTTACGCAGCACTCCGCAATATTCCAGCTATATGGCGGGCGGTCTGTAAATAATCGAAGTCTGAACCAGAAAAGCCGTTGATCAACAACATCAGCATCGATCTGCGCCAATATTGGGAACCGATGACATTTGTCAACCAAGTCAGCGAGCCTGACCACCCGATCCCGTTATCGCCTCTTCTACGACAAGCATAGTGGCCTTTGTGGCAAGCATGGGTTCCTGAAGACATATTCTACCCCGGATCTTCATGGACCGTTTATTCAAGGTTAATACAAGGACACCACTCTCTGTTGATGATCACAACTGGCAACTTTATTAACGTAAAAGTTTACACACCTTCCGTAGCTTGTTTGTGGTCTTAGGAAGGGGTTATTAGCCACTTCTTACAGGGGTAACCACTGTCACCGAGAACGTGACCTCCGATAGGTACAACATTCTGGTCCAACAACCAGTAATAGGAACTATCGGTCGCCAGAATGATTGTGCATTGGGGCGACCAAGTTTTTTAAAAATGCACAAATGTCGCCGTCAAAAAAATTCTGGGCGACTAGAATTATCTGTACGTGTCAAATAAAATATATGTAATTCACATGGTTTTTTTCAGATGTTTTAATCACTTATCAATTCTTTGAATAAATCGCGAATACCTTAAAACATCGGAACAAAAGCGAGCTGTTGACAATATCGCCATATTTACTTCCGGGTTGCCACTGATGCAAAGCCCCCGGAGAGCAAATATGCAAAGTAAGTTATAATCTAGATATATTAACGTGAAATCACATGCATGCAATAATTTGAATATGACTTTCATTCATCAAAACACTGATAGAATTCATGCGTTGCGATGGATTGATGCGTTCGTAGAGGGTGTACACTGTAAAATCTGACCGGCTATGACATTGATACTGTGATAACTCTTATTTTCGTTCACATTATTCTGTTTTAAACGATTTATTTGTGTTACTTTCAGTATCAGATCGAGCCTTCTGTTATACAAATGGAATGTTTTACCGACTGATAAAAACTATATTTGGACCACCTTTAGAATACAGCACCACAACTTCTCGTGGAGGACGATCCCTGCCGTGAGGGTCGCGTGTCATGAAGACAAGCAACCAGTTTGTGAGAACCCGTCGGACGCGAACCCGCCACCTTCGATTGTCAGCCCGACAGCTAACAGCTAACCGACTGAGCTACGTCCACACTGTTGCACATTGTGCAAATTTATCAAGTCATTCCTGTGACGTCACGGAAATGAACGGAAAGAGTCGAATAGGTCACGGACAATTACGGTTAAGGTTACAGGTAGACTTGGTGTCTCGTGATTTTAATCTACAGACAATTGTCGAATGGATCCGATGCCATTTGGCACCTTTCGTCCCCATTCCGTAATCTACAAATTAACGTGTGGCGTGGAATGAGCGATATGCCTCAAACTGAAAAGGGTTGTTGGCGTCAGGCGTAGATTTCCGCGGTGCATGCATGAATGACGCTTTATATAAAAACGGTGATTTTGTGACAGAAACGTGATGTAGGGAACACTGTAAGGATAATGTGGATCGCACTGAGGAACGAGGGAGACATGAGCATGTGTAGTGACGGCACGAGGGTGAGTTAGCCTTCGAATCATTACTTTAGAAAATTTATGTGCGCGTGTGAAAGAAGCTTGAGTGCAAATTCCAGGCCGATTTTGTGACAGAAACGTGATGTAGGGAACACTGTAAGGATAATGTGGATCGCACTGAGGAACGAGGGAGACATGAGCATGTGTAGTGACGGCACGAGGGTGAGTTAGCCTTCGAATCATTACTTTAGAAAATTTATGTTGCGTGTGAAAGAAGCTTGAGTGCAAATTCCAGGCCAATTTTCATTTGCCCAAAATTTCTACATTAACCCATTTCATAATGTACTTTCGACGTTTTTGGTTTCCGGTTTTTGTGTGATTTTTTTTTATTAAAATGCAAAAAGGAAAAACAACAAATGGTACTCAAGTTTTACACCGGACATGTACCTGCTATATTGGATTAGGTCCCTAACCCTAACCCCTAACCCCAAACCCTCAGCCCTAACCCTAACCCCTTGAAATAATCCTAATAAATAGAATGCATTGACCGAACCACCGGACATGTACCTACTATATTGCATTAGGACCCTAACCCTAACCCTAACCCCCAAACCCTCAGCCCTAACCCTAACCCCTTGAGATAATCCTAATAAATAGAATGCATTGACCGAACCACCGGACATGTACCTACTATATTGCATTAGGACCCCAACCCTAACCCTAAACTCTAACCCTAACCCTAGCCCTAACCCCAATCCCTTGAATTAATCCTAATAAATCGAATGCATTGACCGAACCGGCACTAACACGACTGACGTGTCTAGTGAAATGCATTATTACTGCTTCGAAAAATAAAATACTAATAAGACACTTTTCTTCGTAATGTAGCAAATTACTGAATGACAAAAATATATATGTAAATTAAAACAAATACAAAATACACAAAACATAACACCTCAGCACCCCGTAATACAAATAAATATGAGTGTATTAGTGAAAAAAGAAAAATATTTCAAACTGGTGCTTGCAAAATATTGCGCATCCGCCGGTATACAACTACTGCAAACTCTCAACATTGTTGGGCTTATGCAATGACATAGCTCGTAGAGATGAAACACCAGTGAGCGGAGCTTATACGCACTCGCTGAGCCAGACAACCGTGTTGCCATGCAGGCGTCATAGGGCATTGTTTCGAGAACATGCTTTCGAACAAAATCACATTACATTACGTAAAAGGGTATTATGACGTATTTTTAAAGTTTGTGGTGCTGTATTCTAAAGGTAGGCCCTATATTTTAGTGAGTCAAGTGTAATAAAGTTATAACTTATAATAAATTGATAGAAGTATATGATAAATAAATTACAAAAATATTATGATCAGTTGTATATGATTGAAAATTGATAAACAATTTGACAATTTTCAATTTTACATCTTTAACACATGATCTAAACTGATTCCACAGACAGTGAAACAGTTGACATTCTGCAAATGAATGCACAATAATTTTGTTTCAGTTCTTTTCATCGATCATGTCATTTATGTAACATATTTTATTATGAACTTGTTATTGATTATCAAATATTTTCGTAAAATGAAATACAATGTTCAACAGAAACAAAGCATTCAAATTTAAATTATGCCTTAAAGTGTACACCCTCTTCCTGTTATATATATATTCACAACTGCTAAGATGTTACCACTTCATGCTTTCTGTATAAATAAATGCAACTGCCAAGATGTTATCGTTTAATGGTTATTTTTAATTGTTCTTGGACATTTTTACTAAGTAAACATGATAAATTCAACATGGTGTTGTGTTATTTTTTCTTCAGATATGAAGAAACTAGGGGTTCAAGAAAGTTTCTGGAATCATGGAAGAAAGACAGACTTTGGAGAAGACAGCATCTCTGTGCTAGTAAAGCACTACAATGACGTAATTGTGTCATCTGGGGTTCACCTGACTGAACTGCTTTTGGAATGGGCTTCTCTGAAGCGTGAAGTTTATGCTAGGTAAGAAAGATTCACTGAAGTATTTCATTTGTATACATTTCAGTTATTTATTATTAAAATCTTGACTTATTGTAATCAATTATATTTTCAGAAATTTGAATTTGCAGACCATGTCCGCTTGAGAAGCTGAATAGATATTTTCACTCAGGGTTTGGCAACATCCTGGATCTTCTGGACTTGATCTTGTCCATACCTGGATGTTCATCTGAATGTGAGCGGCTTCAGCATGATGAAGACTTTCAAAACAGATTCCAGGTCTCGTCTTTCTGAAGACACTCTCACCAATCAGATGATGATCAGGATGCATTCTGCTGCCATTGAAGAGTGAGTCAATTGATATTTACACAAAATACAAAAGCTATTTGGATAAAAAATTGTCATTTTATCACTTTTGACACCTCAGTTTTGATAGCTAGAAAAAAATCAACATAACTTCTTCTCAGCATTAAATTTTTCTAAGCTGTATTGAAGTTAGTATTTTACATGACAGTCCTATAATGATCATATCTTAATTTAAGATTTGATCCATTGCCTGCCATTCACCAGTGGAATAGTGGTGGACTGAGGAGACCACTAATCACGGATAAGAAGGGCCAGAGTGCCCTGGCCAGTGCCAAAGAGGACCAGGCTAGAAGTCATGATATTGACCTGCAGATCTCAGACTCACCAGGGCAGGAGCAGGAGCAGCCTCAGCTGGAGTATAGCAGCCTCAGTGATGATGGTTGTTTTGATGATTATGATAAGTCCTCATGAAGATGATGTTGATGACATTTTCTTAAAGAAGGTGTCTTGTAGACTGTTGTCAATGAGGAATGTGAGCAGTAGTTGCTTTGTTGCTGATGATGTCTGGTGCTATTAGACTGGTGACGAATCTAATACCATTCCCTTCTAGACAGTATCACAGAATTAATTCTTCATCGTTGTATTCAACGAGACTTTGCCTTCTTTAGTGAAATGAACGACAAATCTGCGTTACGGCAGCCATGCTGTCTCCTGACTTAAGTCAAACACCTTCTAGTTAAACCTACCCCACACCAGTCTTAAGATTTATGTCAGAAGTCGTAGACCTGAAGCGCCAATCCAAGAAGACATTCCAAGTTCAGGCAGCAAACCATTGCCACTGGTAAACATAATAATGGTTACACACGGCTACGGTTTTTCAATGTGCGTCATTCGTGAAACATTGCCAGAGCAATAATTTGTCTTTCTTGAACATTCCTCTTAAAAAAACAATCAATAGTACAAAATTATCTAATTCTGGCTGGGTTACATTTTGTGAAGACTGTACAGCAGATCTTTATTCGATTTTGAAATATGGTTTATTGTAAAGACACAAACAAATTTCAAGCAATATCCCTAATCTGGTATGTTGAGTGCTTTTGTAAACGAAAATTAGAGAGACTGGGACTTCTATTTACCTTATCTAACTATGGCTTACCGCTCCACAATTCACGAAAGTACAAATTTCACCCCAAATCTATTGATGCTAGGGAGAGAAATCAATCTTCCAGTTCATATGTTTGTAGGACTTCCAAATCAGGATATCAGTTCACCGCATCAATGGGTAAATGATGTAACGGAACATCTAGAAGATGTATTTGTCAAGGCTAGGGTTGAGTTGGGCTTTACGTCACGTCGGCATTTAAGCACCTGGAACAAAATCAATTAAGACAGAAGTATTACGACAAACATACAAAATCTTCAGCATATAAAGTAGGAAGTCAAGTTTGGGGTTACTTCCCCCATAGGAAACTAGGCATATGCCCAAAACTGCAATGTTTTTGGAAAGGACCCTTTCAAATAACAGCAAAACTCAATGAAGTCAATTATCATGTCGATTGAGAGGTAAACCTCAAATTATACATGTTGACCGTATGAAGCCAGCTATTTCCCGTGAGGAAACACATAAGGTTAATACCATACCAGCACCAAATTTTCCCGTGGAAATCATCAGCGCAGTTTTTGCAGAGGACTTACCTTTAATAGAGGACCACTCTCCGGCAGAAGAGGTTTGTGGTTATGGTTCTAAGCGTACTCGTAAGCGCCCAAAATATCTTGAAGACTATATTCTATAACTAGTTACCAAGTACCAACTGAACTGATTGGGGAGGGAACCACAAGTATATGTTAATTATGCACCAGGACTTTTTGGAACTATATTGCGTTCTGTTCATTTCCAGATGTTTGCCCTTGGGAGAACTATCAAATGTACCAGATGTGACAAAGTTTTCGCTACTATTAGCGGACTGGTTAACCACGTTTCAATAACCAATGGCAATGATAAAGCAAGGTGTAATGAGTGCAACTTCTCGGCTGACCGGATCTCGGAGCTGAACCTCCACAAGAGAGAAGTACACAGCAATCTTACTGTTGGGAGGCCCCGGTCGACGAAGAAGTTCCCGTCTAGGGAATTTGTTTCTTCTTCCGAGAGTGAGGACGAGGAAAAGCGAACCAGGAGCTCCTCCTCCTCTTCATCGGGAAACTTCAAAAGACAGAAAAAGGAAAATGAAGAAGAGCAAGAGAAGGAAACAAAGAAAAGAAGAGGGGGAGAAGGTGAGCAGAGAGGAGATAAAGGAAGACAAAGAAAGAGGAAGAGAAGGAAACAAAGTGGAAGAAGAGGGTGAGCAGAGAGGAGAAAAAGGAAGAGAAAGAGCGGGAGAGAGACGAAAGAAGAAGGAAGGATCCAAATAATCTTTTTAACTGGCCACCAGGGGTCAGAAGAGATCGCCAAGAGGAGCGGAAGGAGGAGATCCCTGGTGGCCTTGGCGTCCGCCACATTAGCATATCCGTAGCTACATCATCATAAACAAACAAAATTCTTATCCCAAACAAAATATTTGGGTGTTGTGAAATATTATTTTTATTTACTATAAATTGATGCCAAACAGTTGCGCGTGTTGTTCACAATAAGATACGCTGTCTAATTGTTGATATATTCAGGACACTATTTAAATGGAAAAGCAGTCATTTTATGTTTTGTTTAAAGAGTGTTAAATTCTGACGTAGAAGCCGAGACCTTTTATAATTAATGGAAATTAGGTGAGATATATACTAATCAGCATACCAATGTCGTCTTTTTCCGACGTCGCAAAATGCATTAAACAAGCAATGACGTCAGCTAAAATGTTGTATTATTTTCAGCAATTTCATTACATTTGAAGATATGGCTAGTATTCTGGTAATAACAATGCAAAATTAGTCAAATTACATCCACACAAACAGGAGAATATGGGAATCTAAGAACTAACTTATATATCGGATAGGGCCATCCAAATCGCTATTACGTGCTTTCAAATGTAATACGTTGTCATTTTTCTTATAAATTGTGAAAATACCAAACTGCATCCGCTCACATTTGGTAACTTTCAATTGGAATAGTTTGGTTTGGTTCACCATGAACATAAAATAACGAAAATATAGCGTCCGTGTCTACAACAAATTCTCTCCAAGTGATCTGAGTTACACTGACCTAGTGTTACGCATAACGGAGTTATGCCTCCTTATCATTATATGTGTATGACCTCTGTCGTCGTTTGACGTCATAGAAGAAAATCCATTTTTGACATTTATTGCGAGTCATTTTTAATGTTGAGTGTATAACGTTATGCACAAGCACATAAACCCAATTCATATACACTTATGTCGTTCAGATATCAGGCTGTATTTTCTTCACTGACACTTTCCGTAAAGATGCCACATTAAAAAAATCGTAGCACAGTGCTTTTATCGGTGCGCGATAAAAAGCGGATAAATTTACTGTTTTTTAACGCATAACAAACTTTCGACAACATTAAGCAGTGTCTATTTCTAAAACCGCCAAGATAGTTGCACTTATATTTATACTAACGGATAGGAAATTTAATATTCTACATTTCTGTGTAATTTTATAGCCGTACGTAGATCCAGGACCACGCGAGCACAATTCTCGCACAACGTTCACTTGTGCGCCTGAAAAAAACCTCGGCCATCAAGGGGGTTAAATCTGTCATTTTGATCTTAAGTCCAACAAGAAGACAAAGTCATCAATATCCCCCGCAATGGCAAAATACTCTTCATGATTATGTCTACGAGTTATGATTATGTCAAATATTTAGGTGTGTATATAGAAAAGTGGAAGGAGAGTATTGAAAGGTTTTGAAAGTTCTGCTCCAGAAAGGAGCACTATCACCAATTTCAGTCTAAGTCAAACTTGTTGCCATGGAAACGCCAAAAATATTTTATTCAGAATTCCAAAACTACCAAACAGCTCCTGTACACCACCAGATCTATCTATGTGCCAAGTTTGGTGATGAAATAGTGAACGGTTTTAGAGTTCTGCTCCGGAAAAGAGCACAACCACCAATTTAAGTCAAAGTCGAACTTGTTGCCATGGAAACGCCAAAAATATTTAATTCAGAATTCAAAACTACCAAAAGGCACCAGTACACCACCAGATCTATGTATGTGCCAAGTTTGGCGAAGTAATATTGAACGGTTTTAGAGTTCTGCTCCGGAAAAGACAAATGTGCACGGACGGATGGACGGAGTCCATTTTAATACCCCCCGCAAAACGCGTTGCGGGGGATAAAAAATGTCTTAAATCGGGGATCACGTACATTTTAGTCTTAAAAGTTAAGACTGAGATCATTTTTTGTCTTAACCCCCTTGATGCCATTTGGACATACATGTCCTTACACAAAACGCAGTTGCTGCGCCAGAGGGACATATATGTCCTTTTGTAACAACATGGTAAGGGAATTGAAATTATTAGAAAAATAGACAACCCCAAGTTCAAAACAAGGCCACATTTGAAAGGATAGTAAATTTTCAACAAGTATGCATCATTTTTATAACTCTAATGTACATACATATTGCATATCGAGGTAGTCAAAATCACCTTGTCTTCACTAACGATAAAACTTGACGCCATTGGAATATTTTGGATTTGGAGCATATTGGACCATCTGATTGAAAAAAACAACATTCGTTGTCATTCACAGTTAAAACCCTGACAGAAATTACTGCTTAAAAGTTGGAAAAGCATCAAATTTCTACTTTTCAATGTAAGAATAAACTTCTGGAACCAACTAATACCTTGTATATCGATGGTGTAATGTGCGGGATGTTTCTCTTCAGTGTTTTTATGCAAGGCATCGTTTTTCACTTCGCCACTCAACGTATAATTTAAGTCATTCAGACAGTAATACATACCCATTGACATCTGTTAAAAACAACCTGTGTGGAACGCTGCCACATTTCATAATGTTGTGTATACTCAGATATTCCATTATGTCCCCTCAAACGTCATATTTAGGAAAAATACAGAAAGGGTACCGAAACCTTTCGCCGGAAGTTTACACAAAATGGCGACCGAAGTTGAAGGTCGCTAACACTACTTTCCACGAGAAGATAAAGCCGCACCTAAGGTTCTCTGTTGACCAAAGAAATGCAGACAAGATTGCCTGTGACATCCTCTAGTGGGGGGCTGTGTTGTTTATGTCTTCGGAACGATAGTGTGTTAGTAAAATTTCCGTATGTTTGAGATGTATAATTTTCTGAAAAGACGTTGAAAAAAAGACACTGGTAACAACACTTCTTACATGCAATAAATACAAATAACATTTATGATTATGCTGAGTTCATTGCTTATTTCTCATTTCATCACGAGCTTCATGCCTGAGTTATTATGATCATGTAAATGTGAGTGAGCGAGTTAAGATTTAAAGTCACAGCCATATCGTGACTAAAACTAGTTCTAAATTTATAATACATACATATAATATATAAAACCCTGTCAACGAAGGACAGTAGTGTAAATGTGAACTACGACGGAGTGAATATATTTGCTTCGTGATGATATATACATCGTAAGTTGTCGCACAGTTGCTAAGTCACTGACTAAAACAAGCTTGTCATGTATTGTTGTTTTTGTTTCAATGCTAAAAAACTACACTCATACTGGCTATAAGTTTTTGTTAAATGCTTGGGTGTTATTTAGAGTTATTTCAAGGATATATGTGTATCTGTTTCTATCAACACTCTGTGGTTTCCACCGCGCACCGCTTTCATATCGGCGAGATCATGGGAGCGCTTCATTTGCGATTGTTCGTCTGGAACAAAATACCGTGTCACGCGACCTTTGACATGCCACGTCACAGAGGTTACCGCTGCTCGAGTCAAATCAATAAAGTTGTATGTTTCAATCGCTGACGTTGAAAAGTAGATAAATGAATGTAATTAAAGATACAACTGAAGTTAGAATAGTTTATACTTGTTTTGAGCAAGAAATCTGGAATAATACAGGAGGATGTACAATTACTGCATACTAATTAATTCGATTCTGAACATACCAGCTTTATATAAGTATTTTTGTAATTAATTTACATAATACTCTAACATTGTTAATACATAGAAGTCAGGGAAAATTGCCTTTGGTCAGGGAAAACTAGTTCTTTTCAGACTTCACAGAGGCAACAATTGTATGATTTTGAGTTCCGTGTCTGTATTTAATGTGTTTTTGTATAGAGATTGGTATTATGAACTTTGATTTAATTGTTTTGGCAGTGTCCATTTGTAGACATATTTTGGAATAACTTCCATGGATGGTTGACACAGACATGTGACCACATATGCAATCTCAAGTTCTCTCCTGAACTTTTTATATTTGGGTGTGAAAATATATTATAAGTGAAAAGCAGACACAGAGAAAAGCAAGCAGTTTATTTTAAACTCACAACAGTATTAGTATGAATATTTCTGTGGCATATACTTCATCTTGATGTTAGATGGATTGTTTTAAGATTTCCCTTTGTCTTTAGTAAAATGGATGGAAAGGTCGGCTGTAGGGGAGTTTGGAGGCCGAAGTTTTATTTGTTTTCTTCTAATTTTGATCCGTGAAAAATCAAATTGGTCAGGGAATTTGAACTTTCGTCATCTGTGGCAACCCAAATAATTATCACAACTTTCAGGTGAAGAAAGAGGGGCCAGGCCAATGGTTCGTGGCCCCTGGCTGCCAGTGCTGGACACAGACGGCTTTGACCTCGGCAATAGCATTGACTTTGCCGGGGACTGCGGCCCTGTCAACCCTCCAGGTAGCCATGTCAACATTTAAATAAATAAATGACATTCTAAGATACATGATTTATCATAAAATGAATGAATTCAATAATGAACATAGGCAATACAATTCACAAGAAATAATTTAGTAGTTTAGGTATGAATGTGGATATCAGTTGAATACTATTGATATTATGCCTGTATCTATCAAAGATATAGGTCTGTATGAATGTTTATGAAGATTTTGATGGTATGCAAAATGCAAAGATATGATCAATCTTAGTTTTGTAATACTGATACATGTATAGATACTAACAATGATCTATTTTTCAGGTGAAGATGCCCCTCCTATCCAATATGTTGATCAGCAACTGGGAGGAGGGGATTGAGGTGTTGATTTGGTCGATCTGCTTGTCAGGGAGACAAACAGGTATGCAGAGCAGTACCTGCAGGTCTGCACTATATCACCGCAGAACAGGGCTCGGGTTTGGAGACCCGTTGACCGGGACTCTTGTTGGGCATGGGTGTCGCCAGGAAGCCAACCATCTCATCCTACTGGAATGAGGGGGATAAGAACTAGCTGGCATCAACACCTTCCTTCAGGGCAACCATGTCGAGGAACCGCTTCCAAATCATCATGTGGGTATGGCTGGGGCATATAGGGTTACCCTCGGTGTCCGTCCGTCGTACGAAACAGGGAATGTATTCTATCCACTTCTCCACCATAACCGCTCTGTGGAATTCAATGAACTTATATATACATGGGCTTTCTTGGGACTCTCATGGTGTGCATTCATGTTTCATTTATTTATTTATTTATTTATTTTTGGAAGTTTAGAGACATTTGAACTTAGGTACATTTTGCTGAATTTCTCTATGATGATAGTGTAATAGGGGATGAAGTCTATCCACTTCTCCTCAAAAACTGCTCAACAGAATTGAATGAACTTCTTCATGTCTTTTGTAGGGACTCTAACGGTGTGCATGTCATAATGTTTTATGCAATTTCTTAATTTTGTCACTTTTACAGATGTTTGAACTTAGTTGAATTTTGTTCTATTCAGCCAGTGTTCGTTCCATCCAACAGGGGGTGTACGTTATCCACTTCTCAAAAACTACTTTATGGAATTTATTTAGATTACACATGTGCTTTATAGGGACTCTAAAGGCGTGCATCTCATATTTTGATTTTGTATTTTATTTATTTTTCCAATTTTAGTGTTGTAGGGGGTGAAGTCTATCCACTTCTCCACAAAAGCTGCTCAACAGAATTGATTGAGCTTCTACGTGTGTTTCATTGGAACTCTAAAGGTGTGCATCCCATTCCTTGTTCATCCAATTTCTCAATTCTACAGATGTTTGAACTTAGTTGAATTTGGTTCTATTCATCCAGTTCAACCCATACAACAGGGGGGTGTACTTTATCCACTTCTCTTCAAAAACCACAGCACAAAACTCATTTAGCTTACATATGTCTTTTATAGAGACTCTAAAGGTGTGCATCAAGGATGACTTGGTATTGTGGTTACAATTTCTAGAACATTTTAATGGCATATCAGTTTTTCAGAGTCCTGCGTGGACGTCAAACACAGTCATTCAGCTCTTTACTGACGCAGTAGGCGGTGCAGGTTTTGGTGCTTACAACCAAGGCAAATGGGTGCGAGAGGGCGTGACGAGGGATATGATGCTGTTGGAATTGTTCCCTATTGTATTGTCTGTCCAAATTTGGGGCGAGTCGTTGGCCAACAGACGAATTCTGTTTAATTGCGACAATCAAGCGGTCGTTCATATCATCAATAAGCAGTCTTGCCGCGTCCCTCGTACTATGTTTTTGTGAGACGCTTAGTTCTATATTGCTTGCAGTACAATGTCACATTCAAAGCTGTATACATTAGTACCCATGACAATGTTATAGCTGACTCTCTGTCGAGATTTCAGTGGGACCAGTTCAGCAAATGTGCGCCAGCAGCGGACTGACACCAACACCCCTACCGGACGGGATCTGGGACCTCTAGATTGGGAGGTCCAGCGACTGCTACACAAGTCTATGTCGTCAAACACCTGGTCGACATACCACACGAGCTTGCAGACTTTCCACACCTTCAGACGAGCCCATGAGCTGTCACCACTTTGGCCGGCCCCGATTGATCAGGTTGTGCATTTCATTTCGTATCTGTCTGTTAACCATTACTCCAGCAGTACAGCTAAAACACATCTCTGCACTATCATCCTTTCATAAGTTAAATGGGTGGCAGGATTGCACCCATCACTTCTTGGTTTCTAAGTTACTTGCTGGCATGTCACGTGACCAGTCGCGACGTGACACACGTAAAACATTAACTGTTGATTTGTTAAAGTTAATAATCCGTAATCTTCCAGCGGTGTGCAGCAACGTATATGCGCAATGTCTTTTCAAAGCTGTTTTCTGTGCCGCATTCTTTCGATTTTTCAGGGTAGGGGAGCTCGTACAGACCTCGGTTGATTAGCCAGGCATTGCCACCAATGACGTGAAGCTGGACAAATCTGCCGGGCGAGTACAATCTACTTTGAGACGCTCCAAAACTGGTAGGCTGAACAAAGGCGTGCTTGTTGCCATTTCCTCCATCCCCTCCAACCCCTTGTGTCCCGTGACAGCTGTCCATTCTTACCTTAACATTCACCCAAGTGGTCCACAGCAAGCCTTTATCCACTTTGACCACTCCCCTCTCACAAGATATCAGTTCGAGGTCGTGCTTAAAAAGGCATTAGCGCACAGCAATGTAGACACCTCAGTGTTTTCTTCCCATTCTTTTAGGATTGGGGCTGCAACAAACAGCGTTAGCCCACACATAATTAAAAAATATGGTAGATGGGGGTCCGATGCATATGAATCCTACATTCGTTTGCCAGTAATCATTTAGCACAATCTAACAGATATATTTCCTTTCACTTGTCTCACTCTTTTCAGTGTGGCTGATTGGGTCATCCTATATGGCCAGAGCTCAACGTTCGTCTGGGGCGCTTCGACGTGGTACCTGGTTCGTTCGAGGGGGGATGAGATGGAGGGAACTGGTCCCAATCATCGAGAGGGAATGCGTCGTTCGACCCCATCCCGCGATGCTCGTAATCCACCTCGGATCTAATGATATGGTACAGACCAAGACCAGCCTGCTGTACCTTGACATCTTTGAGTCGCTGCTGTGGGTGCAGCTACTGATGCCCAACACGAGGATCTTGTCCAACATGCTACCCCGTCGTTACTGGAGCGGTGCCGCCTCGTTTTCGGCCATCGAGGGGGCCCGCAAGACCCTCAACAGGCGGTTTGGGAACCGCGTGAGGGAGCTGGGGGGAGTGCAAATAAGGCATGACATTGAAAGTGCTGACAGTTCCATGTTTTCATGGGACGGCGTCCACCTTTCCCCGCGTGGGCTGCAAGTTTTTGTCGAAAACATTAATTGTGCTGCTGTGAAATCCCCTTAAACACAGGTACCTTGTTAAGGCAAGCTATGGTGGGAAACAACCGGGTGTGTTAATGGTCATTTGTGTGGCTCGGCACATGCGTGCTTTGGCGGGATTCTTGGGGGCTTAAACATATTATAACAATGTTCTAAATTTAGGGGTCCTACTTTTCAGTTGGATCTTATTTTCCCTCCACTTATCAGTGGTTGGGACTATTTTGGCATATTAATAAATTCCTGCTTCTCAGCAGACGTATATCTTTACCTATCATTTTGCTGCTGCTGCAACTTCGTTTGCCAATGCTATATCCTGCTGCTGGTTTCTACTCTGTAGTCGCCCGTTTTAACCCTTCTTCGATAGTTATTAAGTTAGGGCCCCTCCAAGAACCGCCACGCTCATGACCATTAACCCACAACAATTTTTATTATTTGTGTTGTATGCGCGACGTCAACGCACATTGGGTTGACGCCGCCGGTCCAACAGAGAATGTGTTTTGATAATTTACAAAACTAACACCTGTTAGACTCTAAGGTATGTTTTACAAAGATGTGGCAGGTAATGATTGAAGTAGAATATGTCTAATTTTATTTTGATATCTTCCCACTTCCGTTGAGAGAAATATATTCTCTCAAGATGAAAGTCACTTTTACACATGACAAAAAAGTCACACCACTTAGAACCAGTTAGTGCCATCTGTCCCATGACTTGACAGTAATATTTGTCTGATAATCTGAGTTTGTACACTCCATTCACCAGATGTAAGTACTTCAGTTCTGTGATAGAGTCAACACTTGATGGACATTTTATTTCAAGCAAACCAAATGCTGGAAGGGATGTTGGATCATAGACTCTACGGTCTGGTGATGTGCCTAAATGGGGCAAACTTGGATTTATAACAAAACCACATTTGAAAACATTATTGTTAGTCCTTTCAGCATAACACTTTGCTGCGGTTTGCTCTTGTTCAATTCCATACTTCATAGCATCTGTCACAATATTTTTCCTCTTCGTTTGACACTTTTTTTGGACAAAGTCTCCTCAGCAAGTTTGTGATAGTCACCTTTTCTGGAATAAACAGGTTTGAAATGTGAAGATGTCAATCTATCTGAGTGCAAATCATGCCACATGTCACTGTCAGATTGAGACCTTGTTCCAACTTCTATTTCAACTGAATCTTCCTTTGAAATGTTCAATCCATCAAAAACATCTTGCTGACCATGTGTCAAAACTGTTGATATATTACATACAATATCTGGCAATGTGAAAGTAGGAGCATCCTTAATGTGTGGGTGATTGGAAAAAATGTCAGATTCCATGTTGATTTTTACAGGACGTTGGTATGACAGAACACATCCCTTAGGAACTGGACCAAGTTCACTGTCAACCATTTGTATCTCTGCAGATGCTAAACATGATCTAATTTGAGCTGATGAGTTCACATTTTCCAAATTTTGAGAAAGTGTTGAAGTAAATTCTTGACATGGTAATGGTGACATGATAGGATTATAAAATGTGGAATGTACTCCTTGAATTCTTCTCACCTTGGCTGGTTTTGATGTTGGAAATTTAACTTTATTGATCTTTATGTCACTTATTTTCTTCGGCATAATACCTTTAGTTCTTGGAACATGCCAGGCTTGAGGTAAAGATGTTTTGCTGATTATTGAGGGGACAGTCTTGAATCCACACATATTGTAATGGTGAAGAAGATATAACAAACCAAGTATGTGGTTGCAGTCACCTGCACCAGCCTTACATGAACATGAACAGTTACTAATAGTAATACCATCACAATCTTCATGCTGGGTAATCTTAATATTCAGTGTATGAGGGAAATCATTCTTCTTCGTTGATTTGAAACACTTTGCTCTAATGAAGCTTCCATCACATGCTGTCCGCACTGCAATTAATAAGAAGAGTTAGTTAATTAATCTAATACAATTTATTTGTCGAGTGAAAATTACAACATAGCTTTTTGAATCACTGGATAATCATCTTAACATCTTGATGAATTTAGCACAGCTTGAGTAAAGCTGATTGTTCGGTTTAGGTATTTAATGGTAGATATTTTTATATGATAAATGAAAAAATTGAGCATAGCTTCCGCATGCCGGTTGATGGAACATAACTGTTCAGAGAGTTTAATTATTTTTTTGTAGATCTACCATCATCAATATACAAAAATTGAGTATGGCTTCCGCATGCCAGGCTACCTGCCCGGTCGAGGGAACATAACTGTTCGGTTTAGTATAATACATGTATACATGTAATAGGCTACCTCTCATATCACTCTTACTATGGCACTATGATAAATGAAGTGTTTCATGAAAAATCACAAATTATGATAATTTCCCGTAAAGAAGATGTTTCATTAAATTTATATATTCAGGATATTTAACAATATATGAGTTAAATAAAAGATTACATGTCATCGAGCTGTCACATGAATTTAATATGACAATAATTTGAACTGCACTATCATTTATCCATGTAAATATTGTTTATCATAATTAGGCCTTTCAAAGTATATCCTTATGTATAATCAATATGTAATATTCCACATCGGTTTCGCAGAAATGATAAAAAATAAAACGGTACTTGCACTTCAAACAGGCATATTACTATTGTTACGAGTACACCAAACATGAAATGTCAAAAATTCTCTCAGTGTTTACCTTCAACATCGTGAATGTAGGATTCAACGAAATTGCTGTAAGCTTTCTTGTGGAGAGCTGTTGGAATGCGGCAGTTCGTCGTCCATGCTTCAATGTCGGAAGATTCGACAGCTGGTAGAGATTTCAGACTTCTTGTCCACTGTGGCAGTGACGGGCCGTAAGATGACATTTCTCTAGCAGACGATGGATTCGCGGGGCGGAAATACCGGAAGTAAACAGTGTGTATACCGAGCCTCGTTTTCGCGAGTAATGGCCGACGCGTGAGAAAGGAGTATTGCCAAGGCGGAGAAGAAAGAAAACGGGAAGGAGCTATATGTTCTAGCTCAATGCCAGCAGCAGAAAGAAAAGGTTTCACTCTTATACCAAGAGGCGGAACAAGAGAAGGCTTCTTGTTATACAGATCTTCATATAGTGGAGTAAAGACACAGTTATATGCAGGGTTTGACTCATTGGAATAAAGTTTTGTAATATACTGTAAAGTTAATTTTATACGGCGTTGTGTAAGAGATGGCTCATCAGCCTCGACGTAGAGGCTGTCAACAGGTGAAGTTCTAAAGGAACCAAGACATAGTCTTAGACCTTGGTGGTGGACAGAATCTAAAAGTTTTAGATTATTGTTGCAGGCTCCACCATAAACGATGGAGCCATAATCAAGTTTGGAACGTACCAATGATCGATATAATTGTAGGAGGGTAGCTTGATCCCCTTCCCACTTAGAATTGGAAACGACTTTCAACAAGTCAAGTGCCTTCAAGCATTTAGTTTTTAGGGACTTGATATGGGGAAGAAACGTTAGATGCGAGTCAAAAATTAAACCCAAGAACTTGGCCTCCTTTACAACTTTGATGGGAGTGCCATTGAGAAACAGTTCCGGGTCTTTATGCGGTTTATATTTTCTACAAAAATGTATACAATTAGTTTTGGATTTAGAAAATTTAAAGCCGTTTTCAAGACACCATTTATGTATTTTATTTAAACACAACTGCATTTGCCGTTCAATAGTATGCATATTCTTACCACGACAAGAAATATTAAAATCATCCACAAAAAGTGATCCATCAATGGAATCGTTTAAAACCTTGGATAAACTGTTAATCTTGATGCTAAACAGTGTTACAGACAAAATACTGCCTTGCGGGACTCCTGATCCTGATTATAATGGTCAGACAGGGTTGAACCCACTCGGACTTGAAATTGTCTGTTTTTTAAAAACTGTGATATAAAGAGAGGCAAACGGCCTCTCAAACCGAAATCATGTAAATCCTTCAAAATGCCATGCTTCCAGGTCGTATCATAAGCTTTCTCAAGATCAAAGAAAATTGATACAGCATGTTGTTTATTAATTATAGCATTCTTGACAAAGGATTCTAAACGTACCAGATGATTAATGGTACTACGATTTTTTCCTGAAACCACATTGAATATTTGTTATCAGGTTATTGATTTCAAGATACCAAGTTAATCTATTATTCACCATACGTTCCATGGTTTTACAGACACAGCTAGTTAGAGATATTGGTCTGTAATTGGTCGGATCAGTATGATCCTTGCCAGGTTTTGGTATGGGGACTACAATGGCATTACGCCACGAGGGAGGGAAATTTCCAGACGTCCATATTTTGTCAAATATATCTAAAAGTGTGACCAGACATGGTTCAGGTAAGTGTTTCAGTAGCTGATAATGTATATTGTCATCACCCGCTGCAGTGTCATGAGCTTGCTCAAGAGCTGTATATAGCTCATGTAATGAAAACAGTTCATTATAGTCTTCACCATTATTTGATTCAAAATTAACTTCTTTCTTTTCCTGTTGTTTCTGATATCTCTGAAACTCAGGGACATAATTTGCCGATGAAGAATTTTTGGCAAGAGTTTTGCCAATTTAATCTGCAATTTTAGTTTTGTCAGTTATTAAATTATCGCGATCTTTAAGATGGTGAACAGCAGATTTTGAACCTTTACCTTTAATTCTTTGAACCATGTTCCATACTCTGGACAGTGGCGTACGTGAATTGATTTTGGAGACATAGTTCCTCCAAGATTGCCGTTTGTTTTGTTTGAAGGTACGACGTGCCTTCGCATTGAGTATTTTAAATTTATTTAAGTTATGGACATTTGGGTGATGGCGGAAATAGTTCTCTGCCTTTTTCCTCGCTTTTCTGGCTTGCCTACAATCTGTATTAAACCATGGTTTCCGTACATGTGGAGTTGTAGAGGACTTTGGTATACACTCATCAGCTATTTCATGTAAAACGTCAGAATAAACCTCAATAGGATCAGATATATCACTGAAATATTCAGTTTTTAGTTTAGATGTGCACAAAGTTTGAAATAAGAGCCAGTCCGCCTTGGAAAAGTTCCATCTTGTATAAGATGTAGAATCAGATGGATAGATTTCTGAAAGGATAGTTGGAAAGTGGTCACTTTCACAGAGGTCATTGTGGACTGACCAGTCAAATTCATTGAGGAGGTTAGAGTCTGCAAGAGACAAATCTAGAGAAGAGTACGTGCCAGATGCAGATAAGTGCTTGAATCGTCATTATATATACACAAGTCATTATTGGATATAAAATCTTCCAGTATTTTACCTTTAGTGTTAGTGTTTGTACCACCCCAGATCGGGTTATGGCCATTGAGATCACCCATTATAATACAAGGTTTAGGAAGTTGGGCATAGAGAGCTTGAAGTTCAGACTGCTGGAGTGTTGAAGAAGGCGGAATATATAAAGAGCACAGTGTAAAGGTAACGTGAAGAGTTAGTCTCACAGCAACAGCTTGGAGACTAGTTGTGAGTGTTACAGGACTATGGATAACGTCCTGCTTTACAAGGATTGAAGACCCCCCAGTGGCCCTGTCACCCGGAGGTGAAAAATAATTATATGCAGCAAACTGACGTAAATTAAAAGTATCTGTCTGCTTCAGATGGGTTTCCTGCAGACAGAAAGCTGATGGTGCCAAATCTTGGACTAATAGCTGTAACTCATTAAAATTGGTCCTTAATCCTCTACAGTTCCACTGTACTATATTTTTGGAATGGACTATCTTTTAGGTGGAAGGATTGGGATTCTACCCCTCACTTTTTTAGTGGGCGACAAGCTATGTGCCCTTGCATGGGAGTGGTCGGACACTTCATATTTCATACAATAAATACACAAAACCAAACATGTCAATATTGTGGCCAAATAAATCCAAGCCTAATAGTTTTAGAGCAACGAAATTTAGTGCTCAGGGCTCGGCATGACCAGCCGATTGGTTGAACCGGGCCCATTCAACCACCCGTCTAGGTGAAGTAAGGGGCAAAGTGGTGTGTTGGGCTAAGGAACACTGTTCCTGGAACCAGTGCCCTCAACCACCAGCCTCCCGTCCTCCACCGACACAGGGGCGCAACCCACGGCAAACGGGTTGGTGGACCAAATATCCCCCAAGTTCAAAACGGGGGGTTGAAGGGCTCTTAACGTTACCCAGCACCCACCACGAGGAGGTGGCCCTTCATGGGTGCCGTAAAATTATTGTCATCCTGAGGGGGTACGTAAGTCCGAAAACTTTCAAAGTCAATTTAAGTGTACCAGGTTTTTAATCGTAGAATATGTGTGCTTTTAATTTATGGCTAGATTTCTCTTCTGTCGCCAATGGCTGAAGGGATGGTGTAAATCCAACTAGGGTCCATGCAGGTAGCAAACGTAATGTAAGTCCCCATGGTTCCTAGTATGGTGATCTACCTTCAGTTGTTGGCGATCTATAGCCCGTTTTTATATTGTATTGTCTTCGTAAATAAAATAGTTTTACATGTTCATGCTAGTTTTAGACTCCATCTGTGATACTCCAGTTATTTTACAGTCCTTCGCTGACTGATTCTTTAGTAACTTTAATTTATTATTTGTATAAAACATTTCTCGTCACTATATGGCTGAAATATTGCCGATGTGACGTTAAATATTAACTCACTCACTCTCCATGCATAGGTGTTAAAACCATTGTAAACTCACTCTAATTTTAGCCATATTTTATTACTTCACAATGTAAGTTGATAATCCAAACAGAGGTTCATATCATTAGAATATGGTTTTAGGAGAATAGTATCTTTGCTTCACACCATAAAAAATAGTCCCTTTTAACACAGCATTTTCTCTTTGCAAATTGATTTTTTCCTCAAGTTTGATAGTACATAATGGCATAGAAAGCAATAATCAATACTTAAAAAATATTTGTTACTGACAAAATCACAAGAAATGTGCAATTTAATGTACCTTTATAACATAGCAGTCAACTGAAATATTCCACTTAGTTTGTTACAATATCAAGTGTATTTACTGTACTAAACCAAGGTTTACCATCATAATAACAAGGCAAATGTTCAATACTCACTGTTTTCCATTGTTGTCAGGCTTTTAAAAGTCTGTGATGCACGCTTGCACAAGTTACAGCTGCAGGCTCATACATCTAGCAGACGACATGGTGGCTGCCATATTGTTTTTCATAGCAACATGCTTGTACTTTCCGCACAACTCGTTATTATATGTGAATGCATTTTAAGACTTGCACCTCAAACTTTATTACACTGTAACAAAGTTTCCCCAAGGTTGATTTTGTCTGGGTTTTTTATAATGCATTCTCCATGATAGTATATTAATTTAAAACATAAATTTGGTTGTTAGGTTAAATGTCCGGGTTAAATATTTTGGGGGCCTTTTCTACTGGCCTAATACTAGGAACCATGGGGACTTACATTACTTTCGCTACCTGCATGGACCCTAGTTGGATTTACATCATCCCTTCAGCCATTGGCGACAGAAGAGAAATCTAGCCATAAATTATAAGCACACATATTCTACGATTAAAAACGTGGCAAGCCTAAATTTGCTTTGAAAGTTTTTGGGACTTACGTACCCTCTCAGTCATGTTTTTTGAACAAAGGCACGTGGTATGGCGACGCCAACAATAACACAATTTAGCGGTTAGCGCTAAATGCGATTAGCTGTCGAGCTAACAATAGGGTTCGCGTCCAACGGGTTCTCACAAACTGATTGTTTGTCTTAATGAGACGTGACCTACGGCAGAGATCGTCCTCGCGAGAAGTTGTGGTGCTGGGCCCCGTTTCACAAAGCTCTCGTAGGCCTAAGATCTCGTAACACCTACGGTATATCTTACGATACCACGCTAAGGGCGTTTCACGAAAGTATCTTAGTACTCTCGTTGTTACGAGAAAACTTACGGTAACTTTTAGCTATCGTATTGCCAACTCTTTTGCTGAGAAGACTTGAAAAGAACATGGATTGCGAGTTACGTCCCTTTGTGTAAACAGACGACAACCCGCCGTACAATGGAGGACTTGAAGTCAAAGGGAAGGGTGAGAAAAACGAATTTCTCGTCCTTTGAATTGGACATTTTAACGTCCGAAGTGGCCCACAACAGCAGCTATCTGTTTGGTAGATTTTCAGCAGTCATCACAGCTGCTGGCAAAAAGCGTCTCTGGAATGAGATCGCTGAAAAGTAAGTGATGATGGAGTCGATCTTTCGTTCGTAGGCTTCTTCTGATTTCAGCTTAATTAAATTTAAACGCAATGCTAAAAAAACCACAACGAATAAACACACTCCTTAATGTTAATGTAACAAGTGTCATAAAAGCAAATGATGTAATACTTTGACAAACGTCCTTAGATACAAAATGGCGATGGTGTCGGTATATTATGTACATTTGAGAATTTATCTTGTTATATGAAATACCTTCACATGCTCAACATAATTTCAAACCACTTGTGTTAATATTACAAAAAAGATATCATCTTTCATTGTATTATGAACATGTTTTTGTTAATAGGATCAATGCAAATGCTAATTCTAGGAGGGATGGGGACGAGGTCCGTAAGAAATGGACTGACTTCAGGTGAGGAAACATTGATCTTTTCAAAACTGAACCTAAAGTTTTAGTTATTTATTTTCACCATGGAAGCGTAAATTATTTTCATGAGTAAATTTGTTTGACAATAACACAAAATTCAACATCAATAACAATTTGATCAAAGCTTTAGGACAAGTTTAGTTAATCTGCATTACAATTTGTAACATACTTTTTTCCCTCACTAAATACAAGTAATTAATTTATATGTAATGTACAAAAACCTTGCCACCAGTTATTTCACAGGGTAAACTAATATAAATGGTATAACGTATATGCCTTGAAAGAGGAAATATAAATATTAATTAGTTAACATACATGTATTCTTATTATAATACAGTATGTTGATAATACAGTAATGTATTATCAAAATTTCTTAAATTTGTCTGAAATATCATGTGAGTTTGTTGGAATGTGTCATGATCATTTATACACTGTTGTTTTTTTACCTCTGGATAAATATTGTACTTGTTCTACCAAAAAACTCAATCTGAATAAAATAAGTGCTAATATGTGAACCTTAATCCAAGATTTTGAATTCTCCCAGGTCCTTAGTTAAAAAGGAAATGAGGGACATGAAGAAAACTGATGGCGGTCCAAGCCCTCAACCATTGTCAGATGTGGAAGAAAGGGTATGAGAAACATTCACTACTTAGCTCAAAATGTGCTGAAAATAGATTCTCTGACAACTTCTCTTCATAGAAAGAAATTATGAATCACACTTACTAAGATTTTAAATCTATACCCTGGTGGAGTGAAGTAAATTATTCGTAATTAGATTGGTTAGTTGTTGAAAATACAAAAAAGACAATATAATGTATCAACCATCACATTTTTCTTAATAGGTAGCAAGTCTCATACCCACTTGCCAGTTAGAGGGTATTGAAGGTGGAATGGAGTCTGAATACTTTGAAACAAGTAAGAACTTAAGAAGCAGTATTGACATAAATACAGTATATCTCAGATATAAAAGATTTTTCTATTCAATAAAACCATTTGAGAATAAATTAAAAGCAATTGTTTGATTTTTTAGACCGATATCAAATTTCAACAGATGTAATTAATGTCATTAATGTCATTACAGGTCCAACAGAGTCATGTGTGACCACTCAGTCTCCACCAGTGACCGAGGTCTCAGTGGACACCGGCAACAAGTGTGTCCCTGATACCCCAGTGGGAAGCTCTTCATGTGAAGGTTTGTTCACCTATATATATATCATACACCAAACAAACTGAACAGGACGCTTGTTATTTGCCTAATAGCAATATATGTTTTCAATGATTTATCTGCTATTTCATAGTGATATCATTAACCAACTCTCTCTCTCTATAGACAATTGTTGAATGTTAAATGTTGACAGCCGTTACATTCTTGTGAGGATGAAGCTAGGTTTTCAATTGACTTTTTATTGCAAAATTGCAATGTAATGTTCTATTAAATTTTGTCAACAGATTTGATATCATCATTGCACAGTGTAATATCACCTCCCAACATTGCAGTAAAGCCACCGTTCAAGCAGACAAAAAGGAAAAATCATACTGGCAAGTCATTATCATGCATCCATCAATTTCATCATACTGATCCAATTTATGTAATGTTATTGAAAAATGTTTTTCAACGGTAATTTTAGGATTTGATAATTGATGCCAGGCATTTCTTAATTACAGTAGCTGATGATCCATCTGACGACGACATTCTGAATATTGTCAAAATTGAAAAAGAAAAGTTAGAAGTGTTGAGAAGAATAGCTCAGGCAATGGAGGAACGGAATGTCATTGAAAAGAGAGAAGTTGGAAATAAAAGAAAAGAGAATGGAGTTTTATTCAGTTTTAAGTATTGACCCTGTAATCAAATTTTGAATGGACTGAACCCTATAGGAGGTGGCCTGTCAATTGTAACTAATTGTAAGACCAATTTCATTTATTGTTTTACAGGATTTTGTCCTCAGAAAACCTAAAAGGCAGGAGGGAAAAATTATAAAATTAAATAAAAATAATACTCCTTCTAAATGCTTAAAGTATTTTACTTTTGGCAATTTATAAAGTGTATATAGGGCAAAAATAGAATCTAAAAAGAATTTTCTGGTAAGTTTACATTTTTGGCCAATAAATTCATTATGATATAATTTTTTTTAGAGAGGGAAATTAATATTTACTTTCTTTTCTCATTCTAGAAAAGAAAAATGAACAGCTGAACCGTAAAACTGGTCTGGCCTAAAAAGATCATTAATGGATATGTATTGCCAGAGAACAGAACCATTATCACCACTTGATGTGTATGTACCTTTCAAGTAAAATAGCAGTAATTTGATAATATAAGATGTTGGTTATTTTGGGCTGCTTTCCCATTTATCAGCTTATTAAGATACATACTTTAATCCCAATGAATATAATTCCTCAAATATTTGACACCAAAATAGCACTTGTATTATGTATTGTATCATAAGATTCTCTTGTTTTCCTGTGAATTGTTACACTGTACATATGCATTTCGGAATTTTAAAATATGCACATTCTTTATACATTTTATGTGAATCTATCTCTAATGATATTTCTGCGAACAGTTTGTCCATCAGTCTGTGTTGAACCATCCGGAAAATGATTATCATCATTCTCATCTTCATCTAGGTCATGATCTACAAGACAGGGCATATTTCTACTCAGGCAAAAATTGTGCAGCTTGAAGCAGGCCATTATAATTTTGGAGGTTTTTGCTGGGGTGAAGGGAAGGCAGCCAGTGCTCTTGTGTAGACATCTGAAATTAGGAAATCCAAATTTAGAACAATGTGTGTGAGTGTGTGTGTGTATGTGTGAGTGAGAGAGAGAGAAATATATCTAAATTTAACATATCACATTATATGATAATCATATAATAATTACAATATGATAAATAGATAAATGTATTTTAATTTTTTTTAAACTGTTGAAGGAATTACAATGCAATCAAATTTTCATTTCATTATTTTACTTTTTTCTTCATTCATTAAACTTGCAAGGTTCATACCTGAATCTTGATTTTAAAACGCCAAAGGCCCTTTCTACTACATTTCTTGTTCTGCAGTGACAACTATTGTATCGCTCTTCTGGGCGTGTGTGTGCCTCTAGAATGGGCGTCAAGAGCCATGAACGACTTGGATATCTGACAGAACAGTCATGGAAAAGTACATAGTATTTAATATTTAGGTATTTACTTACAAAAGAAGAACATATCTTATAGTGTTTAAATCAAACTATGTTATAGTAAACCTTTAAGATGTTACTTTCATAAATGGATACTTCCATTTTAGTAATTACTAAAACTGATAGCAACTATCCAGGATGTAAAAGCATGTCAATCGGGTAAAACAAATTGTATTGACACTAATAACCCTGAGTCACCTAGCAGCCAGCCATCTACAGGGGTTTTCTCCAGGTGTTGTCCCAGGGCAGAGCTAGACAGCACTGTTGCATCATGAGTTGCCCCAGGCCATCTACTTACCACATTAAGGAATCTAGAAATTAAACATATCTGTGGGTTAGTTCATTGGATATGACCAGTGTTGTAGTTTGATAAAATAAATATAAAAGTCCTTTACATTTCCATTGAAAAGTCACTATGTTTTTCAGACTGTTTACAAACAGTTTTGTAACTTCGCAATTACTAACAATTTCCATGTTATCATCAACTCTAAATCATTATGTTATTAGCATTTATTTATGAAGATAAAAGTTACTTTTTTCATATTGTCAATGTATATACTTATTAGTTATTTTGCATCACTTCATTGTTTTCCAGAGGCGGTGGGGTAGCCTAATGGTTAAAGCGCTGGCTCTTCACGCCGAAGACCCGGGTTCGAATTCCCACATGGGCACAATGTGTGAAGCCCATTTCTGGTGTCCCCCGCCGTGATGTTGCTGAAATATTGCTAAAAGCGGCGTAAAACCAAACTCAAGTCAGTCAGTCAGTCATTGTTTTCCATAAAATATAACTGTAGTACATTTCTGCTTATATCTTTTTATCAACTTGTAATGTACTAGTGACTAGATACATTCTTATGCAATGTTCTAAATTTATTTTCCATGCAATGATAGTCACTCAAGTGATGATACCTGCTTAATTTCTTCATCAGAAGCTTCATTGTGTATTTGCAAATGTATATAAGAAGTCTAAGTTTGTTATTACGTACATTGTATGTAAATATGTTCTATCGGCCTGTGACCTGAAAACTATGACATAAAGACATTAATCAGTTACTGTGTTTTTCTTTTTAAATCTTTTTTTTTCATTTTAGGAGATCCATTTTTAAATGGAAACACAACTAGGGGAACTTACTCCAGTTTGTTTGGGGATAGATCTAACGTTTTTGACACATTGATAAAACATGGAGGGAACGAAGTGGAGTGACTAAACTACTAAGTGTTGTACCTGAGTTTGTCATCGCACACAGCCTGTGCATTTATTGCATGATATCCTTTCCGGCACACGTAGGAGGGTTCCTCGTCACCAGTCGGAGCTTGGATAGGGATGAGCGCGCAGTCAATACATCCGAGAACTCAGGGGAAACCAGCCAGATTATGGAAACCTTCCTTGACAACGCGCTGCTCACTCACAGAGGTCGGGAAGTGGATATTGTCCAACGAATCACAAATGGCATCTGTGGCAGGATACGCGAAACACTTGGGATGCTCATACCATGCATTTGGCCAATCTCTGAATAAAACCCTCCCTTTGACAAAAATCGCAGTGTTGCGAGCACTTGGGTTTCTGGTAAATCGGCACGGAACGCTTGGTGTCTCTTTGAAGGTATGGACGAGTGAGATTAATTAGCTCAAAATAAGAGGCCCTGTCCATTCGAAAGTTCATAAACAGTTCGTCGTCACTTACGATGTCCAGTAGCAATGTTCGATCCCGAAAAACACGCTGTTTTTGAATACTTTTCTTGCTGAGTTTTCTTTTAACAACATATAATACGCCATTTTGTTTTGACTTACGAGAATGAAGCTCATTTACGAGAGCAAATACTTACCGTAATTTTTATTGTAAATTTAAGGTATCGTAAGCCTACGAGAGTTTCGTGAAACGCCCATAAAATCGTAAGATTGTGCTACGAGAAAAGTTACGAGATCTTAGGCCTACGAGAGCTTCGTGAAACGGGGCCCGGGACACAGTCGGCTGGGAAACCCCGTGCAGGTCAGCTAGTTCAGACTGGAAACCCCCCTTTCCCATATAGCGAAGGGTGACAAGCACCTGCAACTCTGCATCAAGGGGCACAGAACGCTGCATCTGTCTCTCCAGGTGGGGCCTGATCAATGTACATAGTTGTTCTATCGCTCGGCGAGACATCCTGTACCTCGCAACTAACTCTTGATCGTCCAACAAATCCAAATATCTCCTCCGGTTTCTGTAAACTCTCTCCCGGTTACCCTTTAAATCTTCCTCATTCATAAAAACAATCAACGCAGCCATCTGTAATTTGCGTATCTCAAGTTACGACAGCCTACTAGCTGTCTTAGTTTTTTTCTTAAATTTAAAAATTCGTAAGGCTAAGAACGTTTCGAGAATAGGATAGTAAAAGTTCGTAAGCGCTAAGAACGGTTTCAAGAAGTTCTTAGGCCTACGAACGTTTCGAGAATAGGGGCCCTGTACATAAATCTCCAGCACAGTAAAAACTGTTTGTCTTGTGATTGGAAACTGCCACTCATTCAGTTAATAACTCTGAAAATTAAAAAATAACTTATAATTCAGTATATTCTTTGGGTGGCTTATGTTTTAAGGAAAATAATGTCTAGTAATATTCAACATACTCATAAAAAGTCTAAAAACTCTTTTTTACTTTTGTATTGTCTGTCTGTATTTTTTATACATAAATTTCGCATTTTATGAAAACTGTATTTTGTAACCGCTTCGGTTATTCAGACTAAATGTAATAACGTTTGTGTTCCATAATGTGTAATGAGTACGATTGACAAATGTTTATTCGAGTGAGTGAGGCACCCCTGAAGAGCAACCTCCTCGTGGTGGGTGTTGGGTAAGGCTAATGACTCTTAGCTCCCGTGTGGACTCGAATAGGTCCACAGCACCCCATTGCTGGTCGTAAGAGGCGACCAAATTGGGCAACCCGTTTGCCGTGGGTTGCGTCCCTGTGTCGGTAGAAGAAGGGAGTCTGGTGGTTGAGGATGACAGTACTGGCAATAGTGTTCCTTAATCCAACACACCATTCGACCCTAACTTTGCCTAGACGGGTGATAGAATAGGCCCGATTCTATCAATCGGCTGGTCACGCCATGCCCTGTGCATATAGCATGTTATCTCCAAAAATGATATTATAAAACCATCTTTTGAGATTTTCAGAATACAAACTTCTTTTGAATATGTCTAGAGCCCTATGCACAGAAGGCAGTGAATGGCTCAAGGACCAATCTGGTGATGCTGACCTCCGATTTCTGTACGTCTCCAATTGATTGGAACCATCACTGACCTTTGATCTGGTAGACAGCTACAGCTTTTCGTGTCAACTTTGCTGGAGTATAACACCCCTTTATCCTCGGTCTTTGCAGCCTGGAGATCCGCTTCAGTATAAGATCGTCTCTGTTGACACTCCATGGTGGGTGGGGAGAAGGGGTACTGAACCATATTCCCAACGATATGGCTTCCCAACACCCTGGTTCAAAACGATGAATATACATGTCTTTGAAATAAAACTCATTTGGATTTTGGATTTGAAATGTTAATTAAATCAGACTTGTTCTCGTCACTATATGGCTGGAAAAAATGCCGATGTGACGTAAAGCCCAACTCAACTCAACTCAACTCGAGTGAGTTTTACGCGGCACTCCGCAATATTCCAGCTATATGGCGGCGGTCTGTAAATAATCGAGTCTGAACCAGAAAATCCGGTGATCAACAACATGAGCATCGATCTGCGCAATATTGGGAACCGATGACATTTGTCAACCAAGTCAGCGAGCCTGACCACCCGATCCCGTTAGTCGCCTCTTACGACAAGCATAGTCGTCTTTTGTGGCAAGCATGGGTTCCTGAAGACCTATTCTACCCCGGATCTTCATGGACCGTTTATTCAAGGTAAATACAAGGACACCACTCTCTGTTGCTGATCACAATTGGCAACTTTACACGAAAGTTTACACACCTCTCGTAGCTTGTTTGTGGTCTTAGGAAGGGGGTTAGTAGCCACTTCTTACAGGGGTAACCACTGTCATCGAGAACGTGACCTCCGATAGGTACAACATTCTGGTCGAACAACCAGTAATAGGAACTACCGGTCGCCAGAATGATTGTGCATTGGGGCGACCAAGTTTTTTAAAAATGCACAAATGTCGCCGTCAAAAAATTCTGGGCGACTAGAATTATCTGTACGTGTCAAATAAAATATATGTAATTCACATGGTTTTTTTCAGATGTTTTAATCACTTATCAATTGCTTGAATAAATCGCGAATACCTTAAAACATCGGAAAAAAAGCGAGCCGTTGACAATATCGCCATATTTACTTCCGGGTTGCGACTGATGCAAGAACTGTATTTGATTGGCGTAGATGGTTACAGTATCATTCAGGTAACGTCTTTGTTCATACGGCTCGCTTTCCCAACATGGCGGAAGCTTGGTCATTTCTCAAAAACGCCAGCCGGCAAAGCCCCCGGAGAGCAAATATGCAAAGTAAGTTATAATCTAGATATATTAACGTGAAATCACATGCATGCAATAATTTGAATATGACTTTCATTCATCAAAAACACTGATAGAATTCATGCGTTGCGATGGATTGATGTGTTCGTAGAGGGTGTACGCTGTAAAATCTGACCGGCTATGACATTGATACTGTGATAACTCTTATTTTCGTTCACATTATTCTGTTTTAAACGATCTATTTGTGTTACTTTCAGTATTAGATCGAGCCTTCTGTTTTACAAATGGAATGTTTTACCGACTGATTAAAACTATATTTGGACCATCTTTAGAATACAGCACCACAACTTCTCGTGAGGACGATCCCTGCCGTAGGTCACGTGTCATTAAGACAAGCAACCAGTTTGTGAGAACCCGTCGGACGCGAACCCGCAACCTTCGGATTGTTAGCCCGACAGCTAACCGACTGAGCTACGTCCACACTGTTGCACATTGTGCAAATTTATCAAGTCATTCCTGTGACGTAACGGAAAGAGTCGAATAGGTCACGGACAATTACGAAGGTTACGGGTAGACTTGGTGTCTCGTGATTTTAACCTACGGACAATTGCCGAATGGATCCGATGCCATTTGGCACACTCGTCCCATTTCGTAATCTACAAATTAACGTGTGGCGTGGAATGAGCCGATATGCCTCAAAACTGAAAAAGGTTGTTGACGTCAGGCGTCAGACGTAGATTTCACGGTGCATGCATGAATGACGCGCTTTTATATAAAACGGTGATTTTGTGACAGAAACGTGATGTAGGGAACACTGTAAGGATAATGTGGATCGCACTAAGGAACGAGGGAGACATGAGCATGTGTAGTGACGGCAGGAAGGTGAGTTAGCCTTCGAATCATTACTTTAGAAAATTTATGTTGCGTGTGAAAGAAGCTTGAGTGCAAATTCCAGGCCAATTTTCATTAGCCCAAAATTTCTACATTAACCCATTTCATAATGTACTTTCGACGTTTTTGGTTTCCCGTTTTTGTGTGTAAAAAAAGTATTAAAATGCAAAAAGGAAAAACAACAAATGGTACTCACGTTTTACACCGGACATGTACCTGCTATATTGGATTAGGCCCCTAACCCTAAACCCCAAACCCTAACCCCTTGAAATAATCCTAATGAATAGAATGCATTGACCGAACCACCGGACATGTACCTACTATATTGCATTAGGTCCCCAACCCTAACCCTAAGCTCTAACCCTAACCGTAACCCCTTATCCCTTGAATTAATCCTAATAAATAGAATGCATTGACTGAACCGGCACAAACACGACTGACGTGTCTAGTGTAATGCATTATTACTGCTTCGAAAAATAAAATACTAATAAGACACTTTTCTACGTAATGGTGCAAATTACTGAATGACAAAAATATATATGTAAATTAAAACAAATACAAAATACACAAAACATAACACCTCAGCAGCCCGTAATACAAATAGATATGAGCGTATTAGTGAAAAAAGAACAATATTTCAAACTGGTGCTTGCAAAATATTGCGCATCCGCCGGTATACAACTACTGGAAACTCTCAACATCGTTGGGCTTATGCAATGACATAGCTCGTAGAGATGAAACACCAGTGAGCGGAGCTTATACGCACTCGCTGAGCCAGACAACCGTGTTGCCATGCAGGCGTCATAGGACATTGTTTCGAGAACGTGCTTTCAAACAAAATCACATTACATTACGTAAAAGGGTATTATGACGTATTTTTAAAGTTTGTGGTGCTGTATTCTAAAGGTAGGCCCTATATTTTAGTGAGTCAAGTGTAATAAAGTTATAACTTATAATAAATTGATAGAAGTATATGATAAATAAATTACAAAAATATTATGCTCAGTTGTATATGATTGAAAATTGATAAACAATTTGACAATTTTCAATTTTACATCTTTAATACATGATCTACAGACAGTGAAACAGTTGACATTCTGCAAATGAATGTCACAGTAATTTTGTTTCAGTTCTTTTCATCGATCATGTCATTTATGTAACATATTTTATTATGAACATGTTATTGATTATCAAATATTTTCGTAAAATGAAATACAATGTTCAACAGAAACAAAGCATTCAAATTTAAATTATGCGATAAAGTGTACACCCTCTTCCTGTTATATACATATTCACAACTGCTAAGATGTTAACACTTCATGCTTTCTGTATAAATAAATGCAACTGCCAAGATGTTATCGTTTAATGGTTATTTTTAATTGTTCTTGGACATTTTTACTAAATAAACATGATAAATTCAACATGGTGTTGTGTTATTTTTTCTTCAGATATGAAGAAACTAGGGGTTCAAGAAAGTTTCTGGAATCATGGAAGAAAGACAGACTTTGGAGAAGACAGCATCTCTGTGCTAGTAAAGCACTACAATGACGTAATTGTGGCATCTGGGGTTCACCTGACTGAACTGCTTTTGGAATGGGCTTCTCTGAAGCGTGAAGTTTATGCTAGGTAAGAAAGATTCACTGAAGTATTTCATTTGTATACATTTCAGTTATTTATTATTAAAATCTTCACTTATTGTAATCAATTATATTTTCAGAAATTTGAATTTGCAGACCATGTCCGCTTGAGAAGCTGAATAGATATTTTCACTCAGGGTTTGGCAACATCCTGGATTTCTGGACTTGATCTTGTCCACACCTGGATGTTCATCTGAATGTGAGCGGCTTCAGCATGATGAAGACTTTCTAAACAGATTCCAGGTATCGTCTTTCTGAAGACACTCTCACCAATCAGATGATGATCAGGATGCATTCTGCTGCCATTGAAGAGTGAGTCAATTGATATTTACACAAAATACAAAAGCTATTTGGATAAAAAATTGTCATTTTATCACTTTTGACACCTCAGTTTTGATAGCTAGAAAAAAATCAACATAATTTCTTCTCAGCATTAAATTTTTCTAAGCTGTATTGAAGTTAGTATTTTACATGACAGTCCTATAATGATCATATCTTAATTTAAGATTTGATCCATTGCCTGCCATTCACCAGTGGAATAGTGGTGGACTGAGGAGACCACTAATCACGGATAAGAAGAGCCAGAGTGCCCTGGCCAGTGCCAAAAGAGGACCAGGCTAGAAGTCATGATATTGACCTGCAGATCTCAGACTCACCAGGGCAGGAGCAGGAGCAGCCCTCAGCTGGAGTATAGCAGCCTCAGTGATGATGGTTGTTTTGATGATTATGATAAGTCCTCATGAAGATGATGTTGATGACATTTTCTTAAAGAAGGTGTCTTGTAGACTGTTGTCAATGAGGAATGTGAGCAGTAGTTGCTTTGTTGCTGATGATGTCTGGTGCTATTAGACTGGTGACAGATCTAATACCATTCCCTTCTAGACAGTATCACAGAATTAATTCTTCATCGTTGTATTCAACGAGACTTTGCCTTCTTTAGTGAAATGAACGACAAATCTGCGTTACGGCAGCCATGCTGTCTCCTGACTTAAGTCAAACACCTTCTAGTTAAACCTACCCCACACCAGTCTTAAGATTTATGTCAGAAGTCGTAGACCTGAAGCGCCAATCCAAGAAGACATTCCAAGTTCAGGCAGCAAACCATTGCCACTGGTAAACATAATAATGGTTACACACGGCTACGGTTTTTCAATGTGCGTCATTCGTGAAACATTGCCAGAGCAATAATTTGTCTTTCTTGAACATTCCTCTTAAAAAAACAATCAATAGTACAAAATTATCTAATTCTGGCTGGGTTACATTTTGTGAAGACGGTACAGCAGATCTTTATTCGATTTTGAAATATGGTTTATTGTAAAGACACAAACAAATTTCAAGCAATACCCCTAATCTGGTATGTTGAGTGCTTTTGTAAACGAAAATTAGAGAGACTGGGACTTCTATTTACCTTATCTAACTATGGCTTACCGCTCCACAATTCACGAAAGTACAAATTTCACCCCAAATCTATTGATGCTAGGGAGAGAAATCAATCTTCCAGTTCATATGTTTGTAGGACTTCCAAATCAGGATATCAGTTCACCGCATCAATGGGTAAATGATGTAACGGAACATCTAGAAGATGTATTTGTCAAGGCTAGGGTTGAGATTTTTTACGTCACGTCGGCATTTAAGCACCTGGAACAAAATCAATTAAGACAGAAGTATTACGACAAACATACAAAATCTTCAGCATATAAAGTAGGAAGTCAAGTTTGGGGTTACTTCCCCCCATAGGAAACTAGGCGTATGCCCAAAACTGCAATGTTTTTGGAAAGGACCCTTTCAAATAACAGCAAAACTCAATGAAGTCAATTATCATGTCGATTGAGAGGTAAACCTCAAATAATACATGTTGACCGTATGAAGCCAGCTATTTCCCGTGAGGAAACACATAAGGTTAATACCATACCAGCACCAAATTTTCCCGTGGAAATCATCAGCGCAGTTTTTGCAGAGGACTTACCTTTAATAGAGGACCACTCTCCGGCAGAAGAGGTTTGTGGTTATGGTTCTAAGCGTACTCGTAAGCGCCCAAAATATCTTGAAGACTATATTCTATTACTAGTTACCAAGTACCAACTGAACTGATTGGGGAGGGGAACCACAAGTATATGTTAATAATGCACCAGGACTTTTTGGAACTATATTGCGTTCTGTTCATTTCCAGATGTTTGCCCTTGGGAGAACTATCAAATGTACCAGATGTGACAAAGTTTTCGCTACTATTAGCGGACTGGTTAACCACGTTTCAATAACCAATGGCAATGATAAAGCAAGGTGTAATGAGTGCAACTTCTCGGCTGACCGGATCTCGGAGCTGAACCTCCACAAGAGAGAAGTACACAGCAATCTTACTGTTGGGAGGCCCCGGTCGACGAAGAAGTTCTCGTCTAGGGAATTTGTTTCTTCTTCCGAGAGTGAGGACGAGGAAAAGCGAACCAGGAGCTCCTCCTCCTCTTCATCGGGAAACTTCAAAAGACAGAAAAAGGAAAATGAAGAAGAGCAAGAGAAGGAAACAAAGAAAAGAAGAGGGGGAGAAGGTGAGCAGAGAGGAGATAAAGGAAGACAAAGAAAGAGGAAGAGAAGGAAACAAAGTGGAAGAAGAGGGTGAAAAGGTGAGCAGAGAGGAGAAAAAGGAAGACAGAAAGGAAGAGAAAGAGCGGGAGAGAGACGAAAGAAGAAGGAAGGATCCAAATAATCTTTTTAACTGGCCACCAGGGCTCAGAAGAGATCGCCAAGAGGAGCGGAAGGAGGAGATCCCTGGTGGCCTTGGCGTCCGCCACATTAGCATATCCGTAGTAGAGTGGTGGACGCCAGCCGAAGAATAGATTCTTCACTGTACATTGTTGTGTAAATATATATATATACCAGATGTAAATAATGTTCACAAGTGTAAATAAGGGGGAAAGTTGAAGCGCAATGGGGTATCATTAGCTTATTCTAAAACGTACTGGTCATTACGTCATTCTGAACGTAACTGTCGAATCGAATGTCCATCATACTTCCGGTAGAGTACTAGGTTAGATGATGCCATTAGGAAGCGATTGTACATCTTTAAACTATTTTTCAAGTATATAGAGAATACATTTATTACCTTACTGTCAGAATACAATATGTGCGTAAGCCCTATAGTTGTTAGAATCGTCAAACAGCATGACAGGTTGTTTTATGGGTGCCGCCATCTTTGTTTACGAATCTCTCGCATGGTCACTGCAGCGGGTGCATTTCGATTGTGACGTCATTGTAATTAAGGATAAAAGGGAGACGCTACCGTAAATCTGCCTGCATTTCTTGGAGTGAGTGAGTTAATATTTAACGTCACATCGGCAATATCTCAGCAATATCGTGACGAAAACAATTTATACAAAATAAAGAGAAAACGTTTTGAAGATTAAAACCTGTCCACGATGGACAGTAACAATACTAGAGAATCACATAATGAATAAAACTAGCGAGGAAAGCTAAAACATTTCAAAAAGAGGACAATACAGTCTAAAACACGGGCTATAGATTGCCAACAACTGAAGGTAGATCACCATACTAGGAACCATGGGGACTTACATTACTTTTGCTACCTGCATGGACCCTAGTTGGATTGACACCATCCCTTCAGCCGCTGGCGATTGTAGGAAAATTTAGCCGGCAGTTAAAAGAACAAAGATACTACGTTTAAAATATGGTAAATTTACATTTTACTTTGAAAGTTTTGGGACTTCCGTACCCTCTCAGGAGGACAATAATTTTACGCTATTTCAACCCCCTTTGACGGTACAGCCACTAACAATCTCAGTTACTAATCTGAACTACAAACAATAAAATATTTAGCTATTAACAGATCAGTCAACAAATCTAATTCTTTTAAAAGTTCAACTATTAAATGATAATTAACATTATAAAAAAGATCCTTCAATGCTTTGACATTGAAATACTTATCCCTTGTGATGGAATATTCAACACAGTCAAGCAGGACATGCTTGACTGTGATTCTTTCATCACAAGGGATGCAAAACGGAGGATCTTCGCCTTTCAGTAAATATTCGTGAGTATATCTAGTGTGGCCAATGCGACATCGTCGCATAATGACTTCTTCAAATCTGGATTGACAACCCAAGTAGGTGTAACCAATATAAGGTTTTATTTCATGTAATTTATTTATCCCTACTTGGGTGTTCCACTTCTTCTGCATCAGATCACGGATGTAGGTTCTAATGCTAGCTTTGCAATCAGAGTATGGGATAAGAAGTGGTGTCACAGATTTGTGTAGTGCTGCCTTGGCAGCAAGATCGGCCATTGTGTTCCCAGAAATGCCAACGTGGCTGGGTAACCAACAGAAGACGATGTCGCATTGGCCAGTAGCAAGATCATTATATAATTCGATTATTTCAATTAAAAGTGGATGTTTGCAAGAAAGATTTTTAATAGCCTGAAGGCAAGAAAGAGAGTCAGAGAAGATTATATATTGTTTATGTTTAGGGTGTCTTTTAATATATTTAAGAGCTGTTAAGATGGCGTTTGCTTCTCCTGTAAATATAGAGCTGTTATCCGGTATTCTAGAAGATATTGTTCTGGATCCAGTGACAGGGGCACATGCCACAGCGCCACCGTCCTTGGACCCATCTGTAAATAAGGATTTATATGTATTATATTTAGTGTTTAATTGATTATACTCTTGTTTATATTGTATTCATTAGTCTCTGATTTTAAACTTTGTCAGATTGGGGTCAACTTGTGGCCTAACCAACTGCCAAAGAGGAGATGAAAGAAGACGAGGCTTCATTATGAGCCCCAGTGGCGGAACAAGATAAGAATTCTGGTTGTACAAATCCTCATAAAGAGGATTAAAGATACAGTGAAATGCAGGATTCGATTCGTTAGAATATAGTTTTGTAAGATATTGTAAAGATAATTTTATACGGCGTTGGGCAAGAGCAGGCTCGTCTGCTTCGACGAAGAGACTGTCAACAGGAGAAGTTCTAAAAGATCCAGGACAAAGTCTTAGACCTTGGTGGTGGACAGAATCAAGTAGTTTTAGATTGCTTTTGCAGGCTCCACCATATACGATGGCGCCATAATCAAGTTTCGAGCGGACCAATGGTCGATATAGGTGGAGGAGGGTAGCTTGATCCCCACCCCACTTTGAGTTTGAAACAACTTTCAACAAGTCAAGTGCCTTCAGGCATTTAGTTTTAAGGGATTTTAATATGTGGCAGAAACGTTAAGTGCGAGTCAAAAATTAAACCCAAGAAATGTATACAATTAGTTTTGGATTTAGAAAATCTAAGCCGTTTTCAAGACACCATTTATTTATTTTGTTTAAACACAACTGCAGTTGTCGTTCAATAGTATGCATATTTTTACCACGACAAGAAATATTAATATCACCCACAAAAAGTGATCCATCAATTGAATCCTTTAAAACCTTGGATAAACTGTTGATATTGATACTAAACAATGTGACAGACGCATTTCTTAAAAGCTTCAAGCAGCTATACATTTATATGCAGGAATCAAAACAAAGTAAAGAGGTGAGGATGGCAGAACATTCACCAGGACTCAGTATATTTTATATAAGTAATTTGTAAATGTTAACCAGAACTTTTAAGAATTATTAATAATGAATTTGGGGAATTTCTAATTAGGATTAGCAGTCAGTTGGTACTATAGGTCGTCACGATTGGGAAGCACCGATTTAGAGTATTTTTCTAGGTGTCTTTTTAAGTTATATATAAATTATTATTGTTGTTGAAATGCATCTTGTCAGTTTTACACAAAGTTTCTAGTTGTTGTTCCAAAAGTTTCGGAGTTATGGAAAGAATAAGTTTCGCGGGTTCAGAAACCAATGCCAATTCTAGCCATTAGTTAACGTCAGTTAGCTAATTATATATGCAAGGAATATCGGGTCAGAGGTTAAAGGGCAGTCCTCCCCAGGAACTGACCAATCAGGAACAAGTACATTGTAATGTCAATATTGCTGACGTTTTCTATGAGCTAGACGCGAAGCACAGAAGTCTTAATTTGAAGCGAATTACACTAAACACAATAGTTTACATATCACTAGTTAATTATCTTAACACGTATTCCCCACATTTATCACTTATCAGCAATATATTTTCTTGGAGTAACAAGCGAACTCGTTAGTGTAATGCAAATTAGGGGGCGGAATTTAGACATGTTTTGTAAACAAACTCGGGCTACCAAGTTATCAATGAGACTATGTAAATTCTACACTTGTACTTTCGCATGCACAAGGGTACATATTTTAGTGACTCTGAGCATCGAATAGCATACCCTCCCCCTGTTTGGCGTTACAATAATATTAAACCTAATCTGACAATGATTACAGCCAAAGCTAAGAGGAGCAATGCCATGTGGCCCCCAACTGGAGGTGAACCCCGCCCAGACTCTCCTACAACCCCTGAGCAGCTTGTGCTGCAGAACCTGGAGGGCAGGCCCAGTCTCTGTGGCATATCCGGAGGCATTGACTCAGACAGTAAGTGACAACACACTTGCACAACAAACAAGAAGGAGGTGAACTACAAAATGTACCGTATTTACAATAACACAGATAGCTGGGCTATATTGAAGACAAATTTCACTTTTCATTTATTTGCCCTTGTTATAAGACAAGCAGACAACTGTTTTTTACCTGAATATTATTATAATAATCCATTTGCTTAAAAATGTATCAACTGTAATTAGAAATGCTGTGTAACAACATAGATATGTCTATAATTTCTACATTACCCATTATTTCCCAGCAGATGCTTACATGTACATAAGTATGCGCAGATACAAACATAAAATGGTTCATATTATATATGAACTACAACTAGGGCAGATTTGACTGCAACTGGTAACGTGCATGGCATAAGTCATTTTTACATTACCCATTATTTCCCAGCAGATGTTTACATGAACATAAGTATGCCTTGATACATAAAATATATTCTCCAGTACATCTAGTGCTGGTTTGCAACATTTTTTACAATACCCATTATTTATATTCATATGTGACATGCCTAATGAACAACTAATTTCATTACATATCTATCTACATGTACTTGCATACTAATATACTAATAACAAACAACAATTGTTTTCTGTTTCCAGTTCCTATGACTTCTGACACAGAGGCTCCGGGAGAGAAACCAGAAGCCACACAGATTTATTCAACGATGGATACCTCCTTTTTAGATTTTTCATTTATTGATACTGGTATTGTTAACCCAACAAAATCAAAAGCTAGGACTGAAGATTTGATTTTGAAAGAAGAACTGGAAAGGGTAAAGGAAAATAGAGTTCTCATTCAGGAACAGACTAAATTGGCAAAGTTACAGCAGCAGTTGGTTTTGCTACAAATTGAAAATGACAAGAAATCTTGTTGAGCTGCTGTTGTAACAAGAAGTTCAGTGGAGAGAGGATTTGGTCAGCTGAAAAGAAGGTTCAGTGTCCTTCATGGAGATATGAGAGAGCAAGCAAAGTAATTACATATTTTTCTTTTATTGGCTTTTATTCAATGTATCATTTTTAAAAGATATATAAGTAATGACCATGGATCTGTTTGTGTCAATACAGGGTTTTTTTCAATCAAGAACATGTTATGTATTATCTGAAAGGTATATATATATATATATATATATATATGTGTGTTTTTATGTGAAAATGTGTTATGCCACAAAATGTTGTAAATGTGATTTGTAATAAGAACGATAACATCATTAATTGTGAATTTAAGATCTGAAAATTTTATGAGCAAGAAATTCATATGATATATAACTTTATAAAGCTGGGTTTCCATTTAGGTCATCACTGCATGTGCTGTATTGCATAATATTTGCGAAACCAGGAATATTCCTCTTCCAAACCTTGATGGCAACCACAGGGTCAACTCTCCCCCACAACATGGACAACTAGTTCTGCCTGCACAGGGTATCATGGGAGTTCGATACCGGGAACAGTTCGCAATTACAAACTTTCCTTGTGAGTATTTCAAAAATATCTTTTTAATTAGTATTTTTCCTCTTATTAATCAAATATATACAAAAAGTTTCATTACTGCAATATATCATGACGATACGCAAAATGGGCTGTTTTGTGGATATGGTCCCCCTTTTTCTCCAGAAATTACCAAATGACTACATTTTAAATATAATAATAGCGAATCCTTGTAAATTTTCACTGAGATGAAATTACAAGATCATTTGAAGGAATTTGTAGGCATGAATACGCTGATCCTAAATCCTAAATTCACAGACTGCATGACATTCTTAAATCTTGCTTATAAATTGAGCAACCAATAAGTTCATTTAAAATGAAAACATACAATCGGTTCAGTTTCAAAGTTTAATCAAAGCCAATTGTTAATCACCCTTCCATTTAAGTTTCTGCTTGAGGTAGCGCTTAATTAACTGAAGACATTCCACCTCTTACTGCAGTTTTTCTCTCATCAGAGCATGAGGCAGCTGAGGGTTGTGGTGGGACCTGTTGATAGAGCTGAGGTGATGAACTTGGAATGTGAAAGACCTGTGCTGGTTCACAAACTTGTTCACAAAATCTGCAATGGATAAAGTTTGTGAAATTGAAATGCAGAATTAATAAAATAATGAAGTGAAATATGTTTTTCTTCTCTTTTCAGTCTCACAAACTCCTGAATATAATTATTTTGATTGAATTGTAAATTATTTGACAAATGGGACAGGGAACAATGAAATAGATTATAATATTGGACATTCTTTAAGACACTGTTATAAATTAAAATATTGGAATTTATTTTGGACACTTTTATCAAAAATAAATTTTGGGATTTTGGGGGGTCTAATTATTGTTTTACATGCTTTTGAATATCAGAATAATTTTGAAACTATCAAACAAAGTGAAAAAGGATCTATGAATTCTTTTAATTTTAGCATTAGAGATGTGGCATTATGTACGATACAACTATAATCAGGATTTGATCCACATACCTCTTGATCCGTAGATGTACACGTTAACCACCCAATCCCATCCCGAATCAATATTGAAATTATAATAATGAATATTAATATTTGTTACAGTGTTCACTGTTACTTCAATACATTATACATTTGTGTATACTTTTTGATATCCTTAATCCAAATTGATTCATTTAATTTTGGCTTTTCTTAATCAGAATATATTACTTGTACATTTCTGTATTGACACATTTAATTTCCTATGTCACATACCCTTGTTGAGCTGGTTGCATATTCAAGATTTGCAGCATTGTGGAGTCCATGGTCTGAATAATCCCTGTTAGGATTTCATTGTCTCTCCCAATGACGTCAATGACATTGGCAGTAACAGGACTGAGTGGTGTTGGTGGAGGACCGCCGCCTGAAAAACAAATTCTATTGATCAATTTCATAATACATAGACAGTGATTTTTAAAGTCAAATAGGTTCTGTATAATCTATATGTTACAGACATCAATATTATAGACATTTTAATTGGATGATATTGTGATGAAAAATAATTAATAGGTGTTCCATACATACCAGTAGTTGTTGTCGCCCTGTGGAAGGTTGAATAACTCTGCTTGCCGCTTCTTTTAATATTCTTCCACTTCTTTTCGATTTCTTCTTTGGTCGTTTTCACTGAGCCCCCAGCATTTAGGCTGTCAGTGATACTCTGAAAAAGATTCATTCTATTAAACTCATATTCTTTTTAGAACCCCATGTTATAATATTTATTACACTTTATAACAAAGAATCATCAACACCATAAATTAATTTCTTGCAAAGGTTTTGAAAATCATTGAGCAAAAACAGTCACAAATTGAAGGTAACAAATGATATTGTTTTAAGCTGAACCTTACAAATATCATTATGACACTAATAAAGAGTAATCCCAAATAAAACATATGTTACATTACAAATATCATTACAAAAATTTAATGTCTTAAATCTTAGAAAGAGAAATGTACATGATAACAATAATAGTTTATGTCATTATTGTCATGAAGGCAATGTCAAGGATGAGTGTCATGAACTTTACATTTGTAAAAGTTTTAATTTTCTTAGAAACAGATACCTCCCTATGTTCATAACTTTGCACAAAAATGATCAACTAATGGAAAACTTATTAAACTCAAGAAATATCAATCTAATATTATTTTTGCAAATAGGAGTTCATTTATGTATGTATATTTCTATTTTAACTAAACTGTACAGTGTAAAACAACTACAAGTCATATGGGCTAAAATACTGAATAAAACTTCCTTGTGTCTGCTGATATAATGGTTTTGTAGAAATGAATCTATTCATTGTACCAGCACTTGCACAGGAGTTGGAATACATGTCCCTTAAATTGTTTTTCACTCAATCCGTCCCATGTTTATGCCATGCATATCTCAAACATCAACTGTTATTTTACTGAATATTTTACTGAAACATTCCATAGATGGTTCAATGGTGTCTTTTGATGAAATTTATCATCTAAGTCCTATTTTCCTTATCTGCAGAATAATGTTATGATTGATTACCAGATTTAATTTTACATTGCTCCAACGATTCATGATATGGGGGCGGTGGGGTAGCCTAGTGGTTAAAGCGTTGGCTCGTCATGCTGAAGACCCGGGTTCAAATCCCCACATGGGTACAATGTGTGAAGCCCATTTCTGGTGTCCCCCGCCGTGATGTTGCTGGAATATTGCTAAAAGCGGTGTAAAACCAAACTCAGTCAGTCATGATATTGGCAATTGACAAACTTGCAATGTATGTGAGGTACAAATGTATTTTGATTATTCATATGGTGAACTTGTTATGGCATTGAATTCTCTTGATATCATATTTTGAAATATATCCTTGAAATTAATTATTAAGAAGATTGAAAAAATTATATATTTTGATATTTTAATGATACTAAATTTACTTAAGAAATAAAATGTTTGGATGAAATTTGTTATGAAATACACATTCAGTTGATGTGTAAATGAAGTTGAAGTTGGTGCCTTTGGATAACCCAGAAATTTGAAAAAATGAACCTATTTAATGATGCTTTGCAATGTTCCTATTTACAAATACAACAAGTCCTTATCAAAATAAAGTGTACATTCATAACATATGTTATTTAGTGTATTTTCCATTGTTAAATTTATTAAAAGATTATATTTTTATCAAAACATGGTTA
Source organism: Haliotis rubra (assembly GCF_003918875.1). NCBI lineage: Eukaryota > Metazoa > Mollusca > Gastropoda > Lepetellida > Haliotidae > Haliotis > Haliotis rubra. Next base: position 118,259 of record NW_025765489.1, read on the forward strand.
TTTATTTCTTTTCATGCCGACATCTACAAGGAAAACAAATGAACTGTTGTAAAATCTTACCATATATGTTAGTTGAAAGTGCTTTCTATCAAGCGTTTCCTTGTCTGGTGTCCGTCTCTAAGTGGAGCATCATATGGCTGGTCCTTGCCATCTTCTGCAGGTAGGGCTGGCATGGGAGGAAGGCGATGGTTGATACACAGGTTGTGTAGCTGGCACACAGCATACACGAGCCGATGACACTTGTCTGGCTTGAAAGGCAGGTAGCCCGTTGACTTGTGTAGGCATCTAATTATTAAAGAGAACCTGCTACATTTATGTTAAAGCTATATCAATTTATCGATACCTCAGTTATTGAAAGTTCAATTTATAGGTTTTGGCGATATATTTGTAAAAAGATAGTCTCCTTACTCTATCAGACAATAAATATATGGATAATTTTTCCAATATTTTCTTACTTTAATTTAAACTTCATTTTTCAAAATGGTTTAATTCTTTTTAAGTAAATGACAGTTTCATGCCTTCAGTTTTGAGATAAATGAAATTTTAATCTTTGTGTTTAACACCTTGAAATTATATATTTTTAATTATTTACTTTTCTTATTCTGAAATATTATTTTCATTATGATAATCGAACTAACCGAAACCGAGACTTCATTAGGCCAAAAGCTCTTTCCACTGTGTTCCTTATTTTACACAGCGATCGGTTAAATCTCTCCTCTCCCTGTGTCTGGAGGTTGCTCAGGGGGGTGACCATCCATGGTCTGCAGGCATATCTGAAAGATTTTGTAGATATACACGCAAATGATTTATAAGAGAAATATGAAGACAATGTTAGTATATACAACACAAATTTATACTGGATGTATTCTTACTCTTAGTAAATGGAATTATCAAGTACATTATATTTTATTTATGAAACTTCACCCATTTTAAGCTATGTTATTCCAAAATGATAATCAAATTTACCCTGAATCTCCAAACAACCATCAATTTCTACCTCCAGACTCTTCAAGGTAGTTTCCAATTGTATTATTATTAAAGATGTAGCTATCATGCGTTGCGCCTGGCCATCTGCAAACAACATTGGTGAACCTGTAATAACACAACATACATTTCTACCAACATACGAAGAAGAGAAAATCTTACTGCCGCAGTACAAAAACTTGATGTGATGCTAATGTAACAGGCGTGGTTTGCTCTGTCTTGTGGAAACTACATGTTCAATGTGTGATTATACTTTGCGTTGTGTTTTTCCCTTTCAACTGGCATGTTTACCACAAGAGGGTATGCTCCAGGTATAAATCCGTAAATCCGTGAGCAGAATTCTCCTCCACGCTGTTTCCCAGTTACGAGATGCAGCCTTGCAATTCAGGACATAGGACAAAATTTATATCACCATTTTATTTTCCCCAAAACACAAACTCCAAACATAACAAAATATAGTTCTGGGAAGTTTCAACAAACATCTACATTAAATTAACAAACACGATCCCCACCTAATCCCGACCTAAGATAAATCTAGCATACTACAGCTGTCTTTAACAGCGGTAGTTAGTTTATAAAACCACCCGTCCTTCCAGCTTCCTAACCATTACCCTGTATATCTATATAAATATATCCCTAAAAACTAAATACCTTTATTCCCCCCACCCACCTATACCTATGCCTACCCTCCTAAGTGCTTCGCCGTGAGAGGGGGGTCAACTGTTTCGTCTCGAAACAAGGACTGGTCCGTCACGGAGCAAATTCTACTTTATCGCAAAGCAACTGGGAAGCTGTTTCGTCTCGAAACAAGGGCTCACCTATCCTCGGGTGTCTCCAACTCAGACAATAAAACACCTGTCGCGCGCTCCTTATATACGCAATAGCGGGCCTGTCCCACTAAGCGAGGAGCACACCCCTACCCTTGGAATGGAACCTTCCAGTGCGTGCAACCAATCGCTGTGCCGAAACGGCAAGCTAAACCAAACAACCTGCGACAGCCGTAACCCGCATGTCCCCGCAAACACCGGTAAGAAAAATCCGTTTCATATCCCCAAAATGTATGATTTATACCCCCAGCTAAATTACTAATGCCAGCCCAACCCTTCCTAATATCCATAGCAACTATTAAACTTATCCCCCGTTACATTCTTCCCCCTTGAACAAAAAGTAATAAAATTACTTTTAAAATAAGGATCCCAGCCAAAAAGATGTACACCAACTTAATCGTCCATTTTCAACGCACAAAGGTATTCCATGTCTCTGTCAAATTGCTCTTCCCGGCTGACTGCTCTGGAAGTCAAGCTTCGTCGGCGAGCTTGCTCCTGCTCCCGGGCGACATTACGGGACTCTGGATGTGCAGGTGGCAGGGCATTTCCAGGGTCGATGTACTCCGGGTTGGGAGCCTCCGTGACCTTCAGGTCCGTACCTGGGGGATGCTGCCTTAAATGACGTTTGGCGTGGCCTCTTGTCCTATCCCGGCGTCCACATCTTGAACACTGGTAGAATTTCCTGACAGCCAAGTGACGCCGCTGCCAATGATCCATAAGGGTGTTCCATCGCTGGAACACCGCTGGCCCACAGGTGGTGACGGGGCAAGGCATGCCTCCCGGCGGGAATGGTTCCCTCAGACTCTCCTCAAACGCCTTAATCTCTTCTTTCGTCACTGCGATCTCCATTTTCTACTACAGACAGAAAATACTCCCCATCAACAAATAACTAAAAACAAAACAAACAAAGGTCTTCCCAGGATCTGGGTTTAACCTTAGGAAGGTGATTACAGATCCCAGGGTTTGACCCTCCTCCCACAGCGGGTATGAAGCACTTGCTCCCCACTATCACTACCTAAAGAATAAAGCCCAGTTGCCTGGATAGGAGACAATGACTCCTCATCCTCCATAGTTATCTCCCTTGTGTCCTCAGCAGTCTGCTCCAAGAGCCAATTCCTAGGTGAATCATTTCCCTCATACAGCTTTAAGTGATCCACATGTACACTTATGCATGGTCTTCTGCTATCTTTTTGTATTTTGTAGGTAAGAGATGATAACTTCCCACAAACAAGATAGGGACCAGTCCAACCCAATTCCAGCTTCTGACCTGCTTTTGGAGGATACCAACGCCAAACCCACTGACCTTCTACAAAATCCTTACTCTTCACATTAATGTCATAATGTTTCTTTTGTAGACTAGCGGAAACTCCAAGATTTTTATTGGCAAACTTAAAGCACTTTTGTACTGACCTCTGCAACCACTCGACATACTCGACTGGACAGTCAGCGTGTCGAACTCCCGGTGGGTCACCCACCATAAGATCTAAAGGCATCCTGACTTCCCTACCTGTCATAAGCAAGTTAGGACTACAACCCGTACTATCATGAACACTAGCCCTATAAGCCATTAGTAGAAACGGCAACAGATCATCCCAATCTAATGGCTCCTGAGAATTACTATCAGCCTGTAAGGTCCCTACAGATAAGCCTGTCTCATTCTCGTATGACTGAGCCTCAACCTCAAATGTATCAACGACATTACGCCACCGTGCAAGCAACACGTCCTGATAGTCAGTTGCAAAAGTTGATAAAGCCTGTCTCTCATCAACTGATAACTCCGGGGAACTATTGTCAATCAAGGGTAAAAGATGGGGTTGAAGATCTAACTTGGCTTGAGAGTGACCTGACTCCCCAACCTCTACACACTTGTCTACAGACTCCACTGTACCCATGACCGATGATGGTCCCACACTGACGTCCCTATTGGTGATGTTAAGCACTGAAATAGCCACCTTATGCTGATCCATATCAACTAAACTTCTAGCAACAAGCAATCCCTGACCTTGCCAATGCTTATTGGGCTCTATTACACTCAGACACTTGGGTACTAGACCCTCAGTCTCACAAAAAACTATCTGCTCCGACTGTGCAGGTATTCTAACCTTATCAACAATCCTTATCCTAGCACAGCTTTTGGGTGTCCTTTTGTACAACTTCACCCTACCCTTCTTTGTCTTGAGAGTACGTTTTGTTACGAGGACATCACACCCAAAGGTTTCAAAGAAATCCATGCCGAAAATTCCAGATAAACCATCAAGATCAGCTATGACGAAATTGTGTCCAAAACACAAACCATCAACCTTAAATTCGACCATAGACTGACCTTGTACCTCCAACTGTCTACCATCAACAGTAACCAGGTCGACATCCACCCGAGCCAGTTTCTCGGTGTCAAGACCTAACCTGGAAAATTCTTCAATAGACAACAATGAAATTGGTGACCCAGTATCAATAAGCATCTCACTCCGATGATCATCGACCTGGATATTTGTGAAGAGATAACTACTAACACCCTGGATATTACGTACACGATAGGTGACTTTGGCACAACTGGAAGTTCCTCCCTCCAAATGAGTACCCGAGTCATCTTCGCTATCCAAACTAGATTTACCTAGCTCTGGCCCTACAGGATGCTCCACCTGACAACTTTGGGCTGGCGACTCGGCCTCAGTCTCAGCCCGATCTAGTTTTCCGAGTCATTAGCATGATGTTTTGACAAGGAGAGTTCCTGCAACTCTGCTAGCTTTGGACACTTCCTAACCATATGTCCCTGTCCCTTGCAGAAGTAACATTCAATCCTTCTATCATTACCCTTCCTTTGCCTAGTGAAAGACTGCTTAAACTGTTGCAACTTCCTATCAATCAACTGAGAGATTGATTCAAGAGTCAACGAACTGTCAACCTTCTCCGAGCCTACAACCTCAGTAACAGCAGCACAAACCTTGCTACTACCTTCACTGGGTTTACGACACCTACTCCCTTCGACAGCTTCGTACTCTATTGCAAAAGAAATAGCCTGTTCTAAAGTCTGGGGATGACTAAATGTAACCGTCTTTCTCATCTCAAAGTCACTCAAACCAGTAACATACTGATCAATGATCTGCATCTCTAGAGAGCTATAGGGAATGTCAGGGTATGCCAACAAAGCCAAACTTCTGAGCCGATAACCATAATCTGCAGCAGATTCGTCCTTCTTCTGACGTCTATTCCTGAACTCACAACGATGAGCTATACTCCATTCCCGTGGACTAAACCTCTGAGACAACACATTCCTCAATGCAGTATAACTGCTAAGCTGGCCATAAGTGAGGTTACTAAGCAAAGTCTGAGCTGTACCACGTAAGTTCATACTCAGCTGCTGAGCCTTCTCCAAATCATTCCAACCATTCCATGCTGCAACCTGTTTAAAATGAACTATGTAGTCTTGCCAATTTGTAGATCTACCATCAAATGTATCAGGCTGAACCTCTCTACGAGACGACGTAACAGACCTATAACTTTGACCTACATCCCGAGGTATTGATGACCTTGGAGGAATGTCTAAACCAGATAATTCCCTGCCGCCCCTCACTGGATAGGAAATATTGTGTCTACCAGAGAGATAATCCGGAAACTCCAAACGTGTAGTATTTGATAATGAAGGTTCAAACCTAACAGAACGATCTTGACTCTGACCTTGACCTGATCTAAGGTCATGTCGACCCACACTTTCGGTTCTAACACTGGGGGAATTGATGTGTAAACCACCCACATACCCCTGCCTAACCCAAGGTCATACCGACCCGCACCAGCTAATGGAACACTCTCAGTTCTAACACTGGGGGAATTGATGTGTAAACTACCCACATACCCCTGGCCTAACCCAAGGTCATGCCGACCCGCACCAGCTAATGGAACACTCTCAGTTCCAGCACTGGGGGAATTGATGTGTGAACGACCAACATACCCCTGGCCTTACCCAAGGTCATGCCGACCCGCACCAGCTAATGGAACACTCCCAGTTCTAAAACTTTGGGAATTGATGTTTGAACGACCCACATTCTCCTGGCCCAACCTAAGGTCATGCCGACCCACACCAGCTGATGGAACACTCTCAGTTCCAGCACTGGGGAAAGTGGGATGAGAACGACTAACATTCTCCTGACCTACATCTACCCGAAGTAACCGGGAGGCGACACTATGTGGTGGAACGTACGGAGTTGACATACCATAATTCACATCACCTGTAGGAGACGCACAAAAAGCCTCATTTTGAAAAATATATGGGGACAAACCAAACATCTCATAGTCCAAATCCATATTAAAATATGCCGATTACCTAAAGAAAGTTTTACCAATAAATTGAGAAACTCCAAAACAAACTAACTTTAAGCCAAGTATCCAACAATACAACAGCTATATGAGACCAAAATATAACTGTTAAACCTCAAATCTGCATCATTTCACAACAAGTATATGAATAATACATGACTAGAAATGTTCATGATTAATCACAAATAAACTGCATCCTGGTCTCGGCACCAAAATGTAACAGGCGTGGTTTGCTCTGTCTTGTGGAAACTACATGTTCAATGTGTGATTATACTTTGCGTTGTGTTTTTCCCTTTCAACTGGCATGTTTACCACAAGAGGGTATGCTCCAGGTATAAATCCGTAAATCCGTGAGCAGAATTCTCCTCCACGCTGTTTCCCAGTTACGAGATGCAGCCTTGCGATTCAGGACATAAGACAAAATTTATATCACCATTTTATTTTCCCAAAAACACAAACTCCAAACATAACAAAATATAGTTCTGGGAAGTTTCAACAAAAATCTACATTAAATTAACAAACACGATCCCCACCTAATCCCGACCTAAGATAAATCTAGCATACTACAGCTGTCTTTAACAGCGGTAGTTAGTTTATAAAACCACCCGTCCTTCCCACTTCCTAACCATTACCCTGTATATCTATATAAATATATCCCTAAAAAACTAAATACCTTTATTCCCCCCACCCACCTATACCTATGCCTACCCTCCTAAGTGCTGGCACCCATGAAAGGCCACCTCCTCGTGGTGGGTGCTGGGTCACGCTAAGCGCCTTTCAACCCCCCGTTGTGGACCCGGGGGGGATATTTTGGTCCACCAACCCGTTTGCCGTGGGTTGCGCCCCTGTGTCGGTGGAGGACGGGAGGCTGGTGGTTGAGGGCACTGGTTCCAGGAACAGTGTTCCTTTGCCCAACACACCACTTCGCCCCTTACTTCACCTAGACGGGTGGTAGAACTGGCCCCGGTTCTATCAATCGGCTGGTCACGCCAAGCCCTGTGCATGGAGTATATATTTATCTTTGTAATTGCACAAATTTGATTTGGAATTGTCTCAATTTTGGTCTTGGCTCTCGTTGTTCCTTGAACATTTTTAGATTTTGAAATTTGATCTTATGAGCTTTGCCTAGAGTCTTATGCCCAGAAGGCGGTGGCTCATGGGCCAATCTAGTGGATTAATTATTTATAATTCTTCTGCTGGAGTATATCATCTGAGTATCCTTGGTGCTGCAAGTCGGAAGCCCACTTGTTTTTTAGCATTGTCCTTGTGATACTCCATGGTGGGTGGGGAGCTCAGATGATGAACCATATTAAACTAACTATGGACTACACAACCCCCCTTAAAAGAAACAAACGTCAGCTTGACAGTAATGATGATGAACTGCGACCGTCCACGTCAATCGAATATTGGCCACGATTTCTCGTGATCGAGACTCTTGACAAGTCACCCATACAATTAAACCCTTTTGCCGTATCAAAAGGTATACATGGTATCGCAGGTGACGTAAAGAATGTCAAAAGATTGCGTTCAGGCTCCCTTCTTATAGAATGTAACAGGAAACAGCAATCAACCAACCTGTTGTCAACCGAGTTGTTTGTTGGAGTTCAGGTTTCCGTTACTCCACACAGAACTCTGAATACGAGCAAAGGGATTGTCAGAGATCGAGATCGATTGTTTACTGATATGACTGAACTTGACATTGTATCAGAAATGAAAGAGCAGGGAGTGACTTTCGTTAAAAGATTTACAACCCGGATTCACTCTGAAACAAAACCTACTAACACCTATCTCTTCCACTTTTCTTCTCCAGTCATTCCAAAATCAGTTAGAGCAGGATATTGCAATATCAGTGTTGATACCTATATTCCAAATCCATTGAGATGTTTCAAGTGCCAAAAGTACGGCCACGGTGTCAATACCTGCACAAACTCTGTAACATGTGCCCATTGTAGTGAGAAAACCCATGTTACTGAGGACTGCACTAACAACATTAAAAAAATGCACCAACTGCTCTGGAACACATTCATCTTTTTCTAAACAATGTCCACTCTGGAAGCAACAAATGGAAATTAACAAAATTAAATTCACACAGAATATCAGTTTTGCTGATGCTAAGAAACTTGTTGTTCCCATAACAGAACCAACTGCATCGTATGCCTCAGTTACGAGAACACCCTCTGTACTCAGCCACAAAGCAACTAATATTACTGTGTCCACGTCATCAACTCTGTGCCAAACTGATCTGACATGGGTGGATACAGCTAACCCTGAAGTATACTCTCCCAACCAGTCCACTCAGACTGCTGAATCACTTCCTCAAGTTCAGTCTCAATCATCTACACAGGAACAACCATCATCATCAGCAGACTCACAGTCCATACCAAAACATCAATGTCAAAAAAAATGGGAAACATCAGTCCAAAGGTAAAATCAAAACTAGTAATGATTCGCACAAATGTCAAAGTGACAGAGCCTCCAAAGGTTCGAATGACAAAATCCAACTGTTTAACAAGTTCGGATCATTAGAGGACATGGATGTGTCCGAAAACATCCCAATTAGGGCACACAGCTCGTCGCCCTCAAGGAAAGCAAGGGGTAGATCCCCGATAAACCCACCGAAGAAATAGGTTCTTCACATATTATTCAGTGGAATTGCAGAGGCCTGAAGACTAATCTTCATGAACTCCAGCTATTAGTTCAAGACTTCAAACCTTCAGCTTTCTGCTTACAAGAAACGTATCTAAAGCAGACAGATGCTTTTAACTTTCGTCAGTATAATGAATATCATTATTTTTCTCCACCGGGCGATAGGGCCACTGGAGGATCGTCCATCCTTGTCAGGCATGATGTTATCCATAGCCCTGTGACACTAAGAACAAATCTACAAGCAGTTGCAGTGCGAATTACTTTGAACATTACAATTACTTTGTGTTCATTGTACGTTCCACCTTCTTCAAATCTTCAGCAGGCTGATCTGCAAACTCTCTATGGTCAACTACCCAAGCCATGCATACTCATGGGCGATTTAAATGGGCACAATCCACTCTGGGGTGGTGTGACCACGAACGCTAAAGGTAAAATTTTGGAGGATTTCATTTCGAATAATGATTTATGTATTTATAATGATGGTTCCAACACCTATTTACACCCTGGCACAGGAACCTATTCAGCTCTTGACATGTCCATTGCAGACTCAAACGTGCTCAATGAATTTGAATGGTCAGTCCACGATGACCTCTGTGGAAGTGACCATTTTCCTACTATACTAAAGCCTGTTGCCCCATCTGATGTTCCTCCATCATCAAGATGGAATTTCAAAAAGGCTAACTGGCCTTTATATAAAACTCTGTGTGCTGCCCAACTTAAACCTGCACTTTTTATTGATGTTCCTGATGCTCTAAAGTGTTTTTCCGATGAACTGACTACCATAGCTGACGAATGTATCCCAAAGTCTTCTGCAATTCCACATATTCGAAAACCTTGGTTTAACGATACCTGCAAACAAGCTAGGAAGGAACGGAAAAAGGCTGAGCATTTTTCCGTCGACACCCCATGGTGCATAATTTGAATAAATTTAAGATTTTAAACGCTAAAGCACGGCGAACATTTAAACAAAATAAACGCCATTCTTGGCAAAACTATGTATCAAAGCTTAACTCTCGTACGCCAATGTCAAAGGTATGGAATATGATCCAAAAAATCAAAGGAAAGGGCTGCAAAGCTGGCATTCACCATCTTAATGACAGAAACCAGATACTAACTGATAAATCTGATATTGCTAACAAACTTGGTGAAACTTTGGCGAACCACTCTTCCTCTTCTAATTATGTGCCTAACTTCCAAAAGTACCAAAAACAGCAAGAAAAGAAAACTATTAATTTCAATTCAGATAATGGGGAAGATTACAACGAGATATTTTCTATTCATGAGCTCCATACTGCTCTTGAACAAGCGCATGATACTGCTACAGGAGCTGATAATATACATTATCAACTCTTGAAGCATTTACCAGAATCCTGTTTAGAGACACTCTTGCATATTTTTGATGATATTTGGACCTCTGGTACATTCCCATCCTCATGGCGTGATGCCATAATTGTCCCTATTCCTAAACCTGGACGTGATCATACCGATCCTTCAAATTATAGACCTATTTCACTTACCAGCTGCGTTTGCAAAACCATGGAACGCATGATCAATAATCGTCTCGTTTGGTACTTGGAAACTAACAATCTTCTCACTGATATCCAATGTGGTTTCCGTAAAAACCGTAGTACCATTGATCACCTAGTACGTTTGGAATCTTTTGCAAAAAATGCCATAATTAATAAGCAACATGCAGTGTCGATCTTTTTTGATCTGGAAAAGGCATATGATACTACATGGAAATATGGTATTTTAAGAGATCTACATGATTTCGGACTGCGAGGCCGTTTACCTCTTTTCATATCTAAGTTTTTACATGACAGACAATTTCAAGTCCGAGTGGGATCAACCCTGTCTGATCATTACAAACAGGATCAGGGCGTCCCACAAGGTAGTATTTTGTCTGTCACTTTATTTAGTATAAAGATTAATAGTTTATCAAAAGTTTTAAACGATTCAATTGATGGATCGTTATTTGTGGATGATTTTAACATTTCCTGTCGTGGTAAAACATGCATACTATTGAAAGGCAACTGCAATTGTGTTTGAATAAAATTCATAACTGGTGTCTTGAAAACGGGTTCAAATTTTCAAAATCAAAAACAAATTGTATCCACTTTTGCCGAAAATATAAACCTCACCAAGACCCAGAATTAAATTTAGACGGTACTCCTATTAAAATTGTAAAAGAGGCCAAGTTCCTGGGTTTAATTTTTGATCAACATTTGACCTTTCGGCCACATATAAAATATTTGAAAAATAAATGCCTGAAGGCTCTAGATATATTGAAAGTTGTTTCCAACTCGAAGTGGGGAGGGGGATCAGAAAACCCTCCTCCAACTGTATCGGGCACTTATACGATCCAAACTAGATTATGGCTCCATCGTCTATGGTGGAGCCTGCAAAAGCAACCTTAAACCCTTAGATTCTATCCATCATCAAGGTCTGAGACTATGTCTTGGATCTTTCCGAACTTCTCCTATTGACAGTCTCTATGTCGAGGCCGATGAGCCTTCTCTTAACCAACGACGTATAAAATTATCCTTACAATATATAACAAAACTATATTCTAACGAGTCTAATCCTGCATTTAACTGTGTTTTCAATCCTCTTTATGAGGATTTGTACAACGAAAAGGCTTCTCTTGTTCCGCCTCTTGGGCTAAGAATTAGACCATTCATTTCTGCTGCCGGCATTGAGCTGGAAAATATAGCTCCTTCCCGTCTTCTTTCTTCTCCTCCTTGGCAATTAGTGAGACCTGAAGTTGACCTATCTCTAACAAAGTTTAAGAAATCTGAAACTAATGAATTACAATACAAACAAGAATACATGCAGTTAAAACATAAATATACTACATACAAATCCTTATTTACAGATGGGTCCAAGGATGGTGGCGCGGTGGCATGTGCCACTGTCATTGGATCCAGAACAATATCTTCTCGACTACCAAACAACAGCTCTATTTTCACAGCAGAAGCTAACGCCATATTAACAGCTCTTAAATATATTAGTAGACACCGTAAATATAAACAATACATCATTTTTTCTGATTCTCTTTCTTGTCTTCTGGCTATTAAACATATTTCTTGTAAACATCCACTTTTATTAGAAATTATAGAATTGTATAACGAGCTTGCTACTGGCCAATGCGACATCGTCTTTTGTTGGTTACCCAGCCACGTTGGCATTTCTGGGAACACAATGGCTGATCTTGCTGCTAAGGCAGCCCTCAACAAATCTGTGACACCACTTCATATTCCTTACTCTGATTACAAAGCTTGCATTAGAACTTACATTCGTGATCTTATGCAGAAGAAGTGGGACACCCAAGTCGGTATTAATAAATTACATGCAATTAAACCAACCATCGGTTATACCTACTTGGGGTGCCAGTCCAGATTTCAAGAGGTCATTATGCGACGATGTCGCATTGGCCATACGCGTTATACTCATAAATACTTGCTAAAAGGTGAAGATCCTCCGTTTTGTATCCCTTGTGATGAGAGAGTTACGGTCAAGCATATCCTGCTTGACTGTGTTGAATTCTCCATCATAAGGGGTAAATATTTCAGTGTAAAAAACACTTAAGGATCTTTTTACTTCTGTTCATTCTCATTTAATTCTTGGTTTTTTAAAAGAAATTGACTTCATTGATGAATTCTGATTAACATGTTCTGTAGATAGATGTATTTTAATGATTGGTAGTTTAGATTAGTAACTGAGATTGTTAGTGGCTGTACCCTCAAAGGGGGGTTGAAGTAGTGTAAAATTATTGTCCTCCTGAGAGGGTATGTAAGTCCCAAAACATTTCAAGTAAATTTAAGTATACCAGGTGTTTTAATCGTAGTATTTTTGTCATTTTAATGTATGGCTAATTCTCGGTATAAACGCCAACAGCTGAAGGGATGGTGTAAATCCAGCTAGGGTCCATGCAGGTAGCAAAAGTAATGTAAGTCCCCATGGCCCCTAGTATGGTGATCTACCTTCAGTTGTTGGCGATCTATAGCCCATTTTTATATTGTGTTGTCCCCTATAGCTAAAATGTTTTAGATTCAATTACTAGTTTTACATATATATCTGTGATACTCTAGTTGCTTTACTGTCCTTTGTCGGCAGGTTTTTATAATATCTATATATATATATTGTTTTTCAATATCAAATGTTCTCGTCACGATATGGCTGAAATATTGCCGATGTGACGTTAAATATTAATTCACTCACTCACTCCCTAAGTGCTTCGCCGTGAGAGGGGGGTCAACTGTTTCGTCTCGAAACAAGGACTGGTCCGTCACGGAGCAAATTCTACTTTATCGCAAAGCAACTGGGAAGCTGTTTCGTCTCGAAACAAGGGCTCACCTATCCTCGGGTGTCTCCAACTCAGACAATAAAACACCTGTCGCGCGCTCCTTATATACGCAATAGCGGGCCTGTCCCACTAAGCGAGGAGCACACCCCCTACCCTTGGAATGGAACCTTCCAGTGCGTGCAACCAATCGCTGTGCCGAAACGGCAAGCTAAACCAAACAACCTGCGACAGCCGTAACCCGCATGTCCCCGCAAACACCGGTAAGAAAAATCCGTTTCATATCCCCAAAAATGTATGATTTATACCCCCAGCTAAATTACTAATGCCAGCCAAACCCTTCCTAATATCCATAGCAACTATTAAACTTATCCCCCGTTACATTAATGCTAAAAATACATATTTCCAGGATATATGCAATATGTACCATAGTTTAAGTTTCCTTTCCAATATATAATTTATAATCCATACATGTAAGGAATAGTACACCTCTATCTCGAATTGTGTACTAATTTCTTTATGTAAACAATAATGCATGAACATGTCATTTACATCCTTTGCACTTAGTCAAATTCGTAGTGTCAATCAAAACTGGCGCATGCGTCAATTTTGGCCAATCAGCAGACCGGGCGCGCTGTGTGGATTGTCAGACTTATTTCCGGGGTCAAACGATGCCTCCGAAGCGATGTGCTTCGAATTATGCCATTTACACTCGCTATATCTATTACATATTGCTGCGATTTGATGTGTACCTTTACCAAAACCATTATGGTCAAGAAAAAAGGAATTGAGGCAGATCAAGGAGCGCGATAGGCCTAACGATCAGTTAAATGTCTGCACCATCGTTCACGAAACCTTCGTCTGCCTGCAGATGAAATTTGCACGAATTTCCACACTTTTGCACATGTGCAAAATCATTACCAATTGATGACAACAAATAGCAGTTTAAGACTTTGCAAGGGTTATAAACACGGACAATTCTTGTAACAACAAAATAGTTTTTGCTTAACGTTTTTAGTCCCTACTGTGCATTGTACTGGTACGCCATAAAGCTCAAATGAGACGGGCGAGAAAGCCGTGACACAATGTAAACAAATCTGACAGCGATCTGATTTCGGTTCTAGGGTCGACCGAAAGAGGAAAACTTGTTACATTAAAGAACAATGTGGCGGATACTGTTCCCTTCGCTCTTAGATATTCTTAAATTTGTCACACATTTTAGGATGTTTTAAGTATCTAAAGCACAATCTGAAGGCCTACTGCACAGTATCTTGTTAAAGGACTTTTAAAAAGGTTAAACACTAAGCATTTTTGTTACATAATGCCATTCAAACATGAATATATACCACATCTGCACCATCCATTTACGAAAAATCGTCGTAAAAATTATAAATATTCACCAAAACTAAAACCACTTTAGCCCCGCCCACTCGTATGCATATTTTTATTTTTAGCGGTCGGCCGTCTGTGGATGTGACGTCATACCCGAGAGTCCGCTCAGTCAGCCTGGTTCCCTGGGTCCGTTGCGCCTGCGCTACGCTCCGACACTGACCCCAGCCTGGTTCCGTTGCGCCTGCGCTACGCTCCGACACTGACCCAGGCAACCACCACCGCATGGAGGCCGGGACACTAGGAAAACCAACATGGCGGACAAGGTAAGTTAACATGGGGAAACGCTAGAACGGGTGGTTAGAATTTTTTCATAGCATTTTCATTACTACAGTTGCGAAGTATGAGTTTCGAGAAGAAAGTCCATATATTTTTTGGGTGGAGGAAAGCAGTATTTAAGCTGATTCGAGACACGAAAATCGTCGTCACACCCACAAAATGTAAACAATGACACGCACCCCTTTTCAACAGCAATATTTGCGTTAATATTTCGTGTCAGCTCGCTTTGGACACAAAATCGTGTTCATAAGACATCGAAGAGAACGACCACAGCCATAAAACATCGATAGAATCTTTAGTTTAGAAAATTTCAGCACGCTCATGTCGCCGTTTTTGCCACGTTTTCCCCTTTGTTGTATGCTGGGTTCAGCATAAACACTGACCATAGGCACTTGCACTTGATAAGTTTATAAGTATAACCTATATATATAAGATATAAGAAAGGTGTGTCAGTAAATCGAAACAAAATTGCGGCCCAGCTCGGCTCGGGTGGGTTTCGGTCTGACAAACGCTTCCATCGCTTTGACGGTTGAATAAACTGCACAATTTATGCTCAGTTGACCTCTGTAAAGTACCTTGCGTATCACTAACCTGGTGACTTTATTCTCATTTAAAGCTTTCAATAATTTTGCCGTCCATTCTCGCACGAAGTCAGGACATATGCCCGGAAGTAAACAAATCTCAGGCTACAGACCCGCACCGAATAGTAGAGCGAGTCTCTGATTGGACAGCGTCTTCTATTATTCCCACCTCTTTTAATGTGCAACTATATTATCCAATCAGAGACTCGCTCTACTATTCGGTGCGGGTCTGTAGCCTGAGATTTTGTTTTGATTTACTGACACACCTTTCTTATATCTTATATATGGGTCATTCTCAAAATTTGCCCAACTTTTGGTCAGTAACACATTGCTCTGAAAATATTGTTTCAAATTATTTTCAAAAATCATATTATGAAAGAAAAATGCATTTTGTTCCTCATAATGATGTAAAATAGTGTACCTGTTTGTTATTTTTGGGACAAAATTGGGTTTTATCATCATTTTGAAAGAAAAACCACTGTCAGTGGACAGCGACATTACTTTGCAGCACCATAAAGTTTAAATTCCAGGGTATTTATACATATTTTTTAAAGATTTATAATGAAACACCAATATTAAAACACATTCCTGCATGAAATATTGAAAACAAAATGAAAATCACATATTTACAATGAAAACAATGACTGTCCAAAATGTCACAGTCAGTGGTGTAACGAATATAAACATGTGACATTAATAATTATCTCGTTTGAGTAAAAAATATGAAACACTAAATGGTCCCTTTGCTGATGACTTTCTTCTCGTGGCAGAAGTTTTGTGGAGGCCAAATTTTATTTTGATGTTGAAGTTTGATGCAGTTGGTGAGTCTACTTCATATCATAACTTTTTATCGCGTCAGTGGTGTAACGCTGATTTCTTATTCATGTGTTCTTTTTCATAACAATGTTTATCTAAAGTACATCAAAGTTGCTAAAACATCAACATTTATGCCAGGTGGTCTGTGATTAGGAAGCATTAATTGTTATAAAGTTCATAAAAGTGGGAATAGGTCAGTGGTGTAACTGTCAGTGGTATAACATGGGAAAATGTTACGCCACTGACAATTTCTGTTACACCACTGACAAAATGTTCATTTAAGTCACTTGTTCACAAAACTCAACTGCTTTGCATTGTATTTATCCAGTATATTTTATTACCATTAACTCATGTAAAGTCTGTGAAGGTAATTTGTTCTGGTATATTAGTATATAAAGTTCAGAAAAATCAGTGGTGTAACAAAAAATGTCATTGGTGTAACAGTATTACTACAATATGTTCATTTTATTGTTTTTAATATTATTTTTGAAAAACCTTTTAAAATCTGAGTGTTCAAAAGTTGCTATTGAGCTGTTCAATTATATTAATGATCAATTAAAGGCAATTAATTTGAATTTATCGTTGAAGTTAATTCAATAAAAATCAGTGGTGTAACAAAAAATGTCATTGGTGTAACAATATTACTACTATTTGTTCAGTTTATTGATTTTGTATATTATTTTTTTAAAAACCTTTTAAAATCTGAGTGTTCAGTATTTGCTGTTGAGCTGTTTAAATCTGTTAATTATCAATTAAAGGCAAGTAATTTGGATTTATATTTAGAGTGAGGTAAAGAAAAATCAGTGGTGTAACACAACATGTCATTGGTGTCACAGTATTCTTTGAATTTGTACATTTTTATCTTAACTGTTGATATCATTTGTTTTCCAATGCCACATATTGGAAAGCTGTTCTCAAATGATGATTATTAAGTAATCCAAAGCATCATATGGCTGTTGATTTGGTTTACTGTTCCAGTAAGTTGCAGAAAGTTTAGTGGTGTAACAGGCAGGATATCAAAATATATCAGTGGTGTAACATGCATATTTGCTAACATTTAATTATTTCAAAAGAATAATTTAACAGTTAGACTGATATTTTATGATAACTTAAAACAGCTTTAATAGCACTGTATACATAAAACATGATCAGTCTTAGGTATACAAGTTATTTCAGAAAAAATATCATATGTTACCATTACATTCTTCTCACACCAAGCCCTTTTTTGCCAAATTTACAATTAAATATGTGAGAATAATGAAACGATTTAATTTATACTTGAAAATAGAAAAAGTTTGTAAATAATGACAAATGTGAAAAATTCCTTATCTGACATCAAAGTTTGAAAAAAGAATACTTTTATGCTTGTTACACCACTGACGGCTTTTTTCAGTGGATACTTTAAAAAAGTATATTTTAAAAATATTTTATTACTTTCCTGTGTGCAAATTATCATGACCGCATTCTTTAAGGTGTTGACCATTCATAACAATTATGAGATAATTCAGTATGATGCTTTGTATTTTCATATTTTTCATAGCACGAATTTGGCCTTTTTTTGAGAATGACCCATATATAGGTTATACTTATAAACATATCAGAGTCAAGTGCCTATGACACTGACCGCCCATTATAATAAATTAAGAAACACACTCGCTACTCGTCAAATAATTATGTATAACGTTATTGGAGTGTCAGTGAAACGCCTAAGGCCTCAGGAAATTATTCATAGGATATATGTATAGATATAATATATAATGAAATATATATTTTCATTAATTGTCTTATTACATGGTTAACTTTATCATAAATAGGTGTAAAAATTTGGACGATATAATTAATTAAAGTGTAGTCTTGTTGAACGTTGACAGTGCTTGTAAAAAATATTTGGGTTAAATTGAATGCTAACAATTTTAAAGGACATATTGAAATGGTTGAAGTAATTTGGTACAAATATATACATCATTTGTTTATACTTTCTTTATCACAGGATGATGCAATAGCCTTTGCCCTCATGAAGTATAACCATAATCAAGGTACAGCAATCAATCAACTGAGGATTCTTCAACGTGAGGTCATAGAGAAGGTTCTTACAAACCACACCATTGCGATGTTACCCACAGGATATGGAAAATCACTCTGCTATGAAATTCACCCAGATGTCATTGAATACCTGCTAGAGAAACCTGCATTTGTCATTGTTCCTCTGAATGTTATTCTGTCTCAACAAAAGGAGAAAATGGGAAGAAGGGCAACATGTTTAAACAAGGAGCATGATAGGGAACTAACTGCAAAGAGTGCAGAGCAGACACGTTGGACTGAAGGGCAATACCAGTTTGTGTTTGCACCCCCCTGAGCAAATAATTGGCAATGATACTGTCAGAGAAATATTGCTACATAATTATTTCCAAGAGGTGGCCACAAACATTTGTTGTTGTAGACGAGGCACATTGTGTCTTGGAATGGGGTCAGGATTCCAGGCCTGTTTTTGACAAACTTGGAACACTTCGTGCCTTACTTCCAAATGCCAAGGTTCTAGCTCTAAGTGCAACCTCTCTCTTGAGGGACAGAATGAGGTGGCCAAAAAACTAGGGATGACGAACTATGAATCAGTATCCATGGCTCCAGCAAGAGACAACATCTCACTAATCATGTGTAAAAAGGCCAACAGAATCAACAGTACAACATGACATAGAATGTGTCATTAAGCCACTGTTGATAGAACTCCTTGTAAATGGTCAGATGTTTCCACTAAGCATTGTGTACTTCAGTGGCAGTCAGGATTGGGTGGGACGGTCATATGAGCTGGCAGAGAGAATGCTGGGAGATAAAATGTACAGTGGAGGATTAGAACTGAAGCACACCAGAGTTGTTCAGTTCCATGCCTCAATGGAGAAAACAGGGGATAAGGAATGTTGAGAAATTTAATTTCATTCAAAACCTGAAATACTGTTCTCGACTATACAGATTATACTGTTATACGAAAAGGTGGTTGAAATAATGTCATACTTCAATGTCAATTATGTTGTTTCCTAGCTTATATGCAGATAAAGTCTATCATCCTGCAGAATCTTGCAGAGGACCCAGCAAACAGTCCACTGACAATAGTATTTGCGACCATCGCTCTTGGTATGGGAGCTGACTTACGACATGTCCGGAAGGTGATCAACATTGGTCCACCAAAGAAAGTATGATGACACACAAAAAGCGTTGATCAAAGTGTTGTGTACAAATTTCATGGTGCACTTTACAGTGCATTTTCACATTGTTAACATAAGTGCTCTGGAGAAATAATAAACATACTCTACATAAGATTGAAAATGAGTTTAATATTGTGCATGGCATATCACATAATTTGTTTTATTGTTATGCATGTTCAATAAAAGTATATTTCTAAAATACATTTCAGATTATGTACAGCAGATTGGGCGTGCTGGGAGATCCGGACAACAGTCAGAGGCCATACTGTTCTACAACAACTCGGACATTGGTCGGACATGTTTCTCAGACCATGAAAGAAATATGCAAGAATACATCTGTTTGCAGACGACAGCACGTCAATGAAGCATTTAGTTTCAGTAATGAAAAAAATATATCTGCAGAAGTATGTTGTGATACCAGTTTTCCTTCTCCAGAGATACCAAAAGCTTATTATTGAACACGCTAACTGACTACATAGTAATGGATGGAACACAGTATCTAAGAGAAAAGCTTCCAACATCTGCAATCCAACAAATAATCAGTGCTCCAGATGTCTTCAACAAACATGTCCTTGCTGAAGAATTTCAACTTGATATGGACATAGCTGAATTACTGGACAATATCATCAAGCAAGTGAAAAGAATATCCACGCCCTGAGGTAATCACAATTGTTTTAAACAAGAAACCATAACAGCTTTGCTCTATCCATGCCTGAAATGCACTGGATGATAAATGTTTTCAAATATCAAGTTCAACAGTCAAATCACACCTTCAGTAAATGTTTGCTTCAGTTATATATCTACATAAGGATCTCAACATTTAAAGTCAATGTTCAGGTACTGCACATATTTACTTTTCAATCTCATGGCTGTAGTTAAGTTGAATTTCTCTGATCCATGTGATGAGTTTTGCCTTTTTCATGTTGCAGACAGGGCTCTTCGACAACCTTGATACAGATTGGATTTGGCGTCCAGGGTGACACTGAAATGGTTTGATCCTGCGAAGATTCTTTGTCAAAAGTTCTTCATCCTTAACAGATGAAGGAATTTTGTGCTTCTGTGCTCTGATTACGACACCAGTTTGTTCATCAAAATTCTCAGAAATTGTGGAAATGCCAGCAAATGAAGCAGTTCTCTTTATCAGTGTTTTCTCAGTTTTGTTAGAGTGAACAGCTTTGATGTGACTCTTTGTCTGCTTCACTATGTGTTCCATCAGCATATCAGCTGATTTGTGTGTTCACAAAGAGCCCATAGCAGTGTAGGAAAGATAGCCCGTCCCAACGTCCCAGACGGGTGAATTTTGTGGAGGACGGGTTAAAAAAATATCTAGTCCGTCCTCATGTCGGGTCAATTTTAGCAAACCAATGACATATATATAATGATTATAACCTTTTTGAATATTTACTGCCGAAGGTGTTTTATATATATTTGGAGGACAGGCTAGATTTTTGCAGGACTGGTAAAACATTTGACCTGCCAGTCCTGTGGACAGGCTAGATTTTCTACATCTTTCCTACACTGCCCATAGAATGCCTCATGAGCTCTCTGTTTGCTCAGTGTAGCCATTTGATGAAACAGAAATCTGAGTATTTCCAGTGCATATTTGCTCCGATTGTTCTGACCTTTTAGCATGATCATTGTGTATTTTAATATCCTCATCATGCGGTTCCTGTCTGGACATTTGATGGCATCTGAGAGGTTCTTGAAGAGAAGGCCAATCTCAAGAACATTCCTGGCATAGGACTGATAATCATCTCGGAAACCCTGTGGAGACTTGCTGTGTTGCAGAAGAAGCCGGTATAAGCAGAATATGACTTGTTCCATCTGGCATCATCACAGTCACCTGCTGAATTTGTGTGGAGTCGGTAGCTTGAACAAGACTCTCCTCAATGTGTTGTTTAGCGTCCTGCAAAATCATAGTGTCGACCATATTGCCAACTGACCCCTTAACCCAGGCAGCTTTTTCTGCATCGGACATCAAACTCAGTTCACCATCAAGATGCTTTGTTGGTTTATCTTGCGCAGAATCCATACCAAAGTAGTCACAGGCAGCTTCTACGATGTATGCATCTGTTAGTGAAACAGCCAGTTCACTGCAATCCATATAGTGTTTTTTTGCATCACACGCTCATTTACGTCCCAGTCTGATCTTTTCAGCTCCAAGTGTACCTGTTTCAGTACTCTTTTCATTGTACAAGACCTTATACATCATCGCAAGGACTGTCATCTGCAAATGAAACAGTTCAAAAGTTATAGGAGACAAATGTGGAAATTTGTTCACTGGATCAGCATCATTGTCAGTTGAAGCCCTAAGTCTTTTAGCTCCAGAGAATCTTTCACGGGTCAGCTGGTCACCTCCAATGTGGATGCTACAGTTTTCACCAAGATCAATTCCAGCTTTTCCATACATTTCTGAGATCAAGGACTTACAGTGATCAAGAACATCAACTACATCAGAGTAAGTTTGTTCATTCTTTGGAAGCACAGGAAGAGGAATAACAGTATGCTTTGTTTTGAGGCAGTCAGCTTCTTCACCAACAATAATGTCGGGGCAATCTGCTTGAGAGATTTGAATGCTGGGACATGTGTAGTAAGAACCCTCAGTATTAGAGTAAGGTAGTCATCTCTTATCTCTACCCAGTCCTGCTTGTTAAGAAGAAAATCTTCTGCAGACATATTGAACAGGACATGTTGTGCTGCACCGGAAGGGAATTGAAACTAATCTCCTGGATGTTTGTCGCAGACCCAAACCAGTGTGCCATGCTTGTTTTTTTTTCACCAGATTTCCGGAGATGACTTACTTCCACCATAAAGTTTACATTATCCCCCACAAGTCTGAATCTTTTTCCTTCTTTGATACACTTGACCAGCTTGTCCTGAAAGTGCTAGTTAAAGTGACCAATTCACCGCGTATGAATACAACGAACTCGTTGACCCTATTGTTTGTAAACAAACATGTCGGACATCGGCAATTTCTATCTCGGCAGCATCTTTGGTGTTTTGGAAGTAAAAACCGAATGGTTTGAAGAAGAATTTCTTGACCCTAATCCCAGTGAAGAAACTACGAAGCTGGAAAATCCGGCAGCAGCGCAAAAGCGGGAGTATATTCAAAACGGGTTCAGATCTACGTGTGTTGACGTCGACAACACACGTCGGCCCACACGTCCTAACCTGACCTCTTCCTTCCCGGGCGTAATGCCCAGTCCTTCCACTTCCACTGGCCATGTATCCCACATAAAACGTGGCATGTCGGGTCTTTTCCAAATTGGGAATAGTAGGGTGGCTATCAACAATTATTTCCGTGAATAAAGTTAGCGGCGACTAAACTTAGCGAGTTCAAGCTTGCATTTGGGCGAGTCGATTGTCATACAGTAGGAGAGATCAATAATTCGCTTGAGAAAAATCAAATAATTGTACTTGCTCACAGTATAAACTGTATTTTTTTTATTTATGTATGCTATACAAGCATACTAGTTCCTGAAATATAGCATGTATGTTGATGAAAATGTCTTATTTTGTTCATTACACAAGCTGTCCCTCAACGGGATGATTCCAAGTGATTTCAGGAAAAGGCCCCTTTGCGCCTTGTGTTCTTGCGCGCCAAATAGTTCGGTTTGAAAACGCTTATCAATCCTGCAAGAATGAAGATAAAGCTACTCTGTTTTCTATTTCGACGTCCTTCATCGTTGATTTAAGACCGCTAAATGTTTTATTTAAAACCTTCGCGCGTTAGCTTTATCTTCTAATTTCAATATGGATTTGGATTTGTTTGCATTAGTCAGGAACTATGGGATCAAAGAGCTTGAGTTAATGATTTTTAAGTAAACATTGTATGATAATTTATTTCAATCACGGTATTCATCTCTACGGTCAACCCGTAAAGATTATATTACAGCAAATTCAAATCTATTTGGAATGTTGTAAGTTTAGGTTAGAATTTAAAACTGGTAGATATGAAAATGTTATTTTTGAAGAGAGGTATTGCAAATCATGTAAATACAAGGGTTTGTTTCTAATGGAAGAAGAATGGCGTGTATTTTATATTTGTGAAACATATGCTGTGAAATGTTTTAGTATTTATCACACCATTAATAACTTTGCTGCAGTGATGTAATAAGAGATGTGTGGCTATTTTTGTTCCATGTAAATAAGACAAGAAAAATGTACGTGGACATTGCGTACATAATTGTGATGACGTTTGTATTTTTTGCTGGATATCTTTTGCTGAATCAAACTATCTGTCTGTTTTGCCTGTCTGTCAGTCATAATGATTATCAGACAGTGAACGGAGATACTTTTTGCATGGTTAAATAGAAACAAAATGGATTTACACCAAAAGAAAATTATCTGACAATGTTTTTTGTAATTAATCAGTGGACACAATCACCTAATAACAACAAATCCCAGATAAATGAAAATATCATATTTATCATGTTAATCGTTGTAAGGTCTCAATCGTTTTATCTTTGACTGGGATTTCTTTCCTTTCAAAACTCACAGGGTGGAAGCGCTGTTCCCACGAAATGTGGAGTTGCCCCCAAAGCAACTCCATTTCCTCGCTGGACAGTGAAAGAAGGATACGTGGCGCAAGAGTAAAGGTAGGTTTTTCCTCGCATTTTCATTATTTGCAAGTATATCAGGTTTTGCCATTTGGCAGAAGGCTCTAGAAAGCTACAGATCTTTCTGTAATTGCTTGACACCCTCTATATTTATTGCATGAATGAGAAGGCAAATACACGACTTCCCCACGTGACAACAAAAGGTCATCCAATGGAAGTTTACTACACATCATGCGTGTTACAATATCGTCCACGATGGATCACATCAAAACATAACTTCGTCAATGTTGTACGCTGACACTATTGCTACAAAAGAGAAAATTACATAATAATGTTGAGGATTGTGTCAACCAACCATAAGAACATTTCCATGAACGTAGTGCTGGTTTCTCACGCCTGGAACAATCTGACACACTCGTCGACGCTCGTGCATTTGCACGGTAAAATGAAATCGATAAGTGGGAGGAGCCAGAAGGAGAAACACATTCTGATTGGATCTATGGCCATGAATGAAAAGACAACATGCGACTTCCCCACGTGACAACCAAAGGTCATCCAATGAAAGTTTACTACGCATCAGGGCCCACTTGCACAAAACGATTGTATCTCTACAATAGTCGTAACTCTGATTGTAAGGTAATTGTAGGGTCACCCGCCTCTTGCACAAAGCGATCGTAAGCCTACAATAGTTTTAAGTTACAGTTGAAACCTACAATTGCCCACTACCTATTGTAAGTGCCTACAATCGATGGTAAAAATGGCGCCGTACATGGCTGCCGAGGAAGTCTCAGAAAAAAATTAAACGTATTTTTAGAGATAGAACATCACATTTGAAGTAATTGACGGAAGGTGAACTCATTTCAAGGTATAGGTTGCCTCGGCATGCCATATTCTCACTTTTGGAGAACGTGCGGCCACACATCGAACATGGAACCAAGCGTTCACATGCTATTTCCCCTGAAACTCAGTTGCTGGTTACACTTCGTTACCTGAGTAAAGGAGGTTTTTTGAATGGAAATAGGTGATCTACATGGCGTTCACGAGTCCTCTGTGTCCCGCTCCGTCCATCGGACAATCCGTGCCATAAACAACGTTTTGGACATCAAGTTCAATCCTGACTCATATAAAATTAGTGTGGTGATCGGGGTCGTCAACTGAAGTTGAAGGCCGTGACCCGAGACGGAAGGTACCGAAGACAGCCGATCACCACAGCGAGTTCGTGGAAGCCATTTTGTAAGTATACACAGCCTGATTCAGGGGTCTACCTAAGATCGTAGATTTGGGCCTAAGTACTTACAAGGTGCAAACCCCGGCTTACTCCATAGTGATCCGATATCGTAGTGAAGCCTGTGATCACTACATTAGAATGCAAATCTTCTACAAAATAGCTAAATTCCCCGCGTTATTGGGGCAATTGAGGGTACACTTATTCCCATTAAACGACCACCTGCAGACGAAGAAGTGGCCTACGTTTGTCGGAAAGGCTTCCACGCTATAAATGTTCAAGCCGTATGTGACGCCAACTTGAGGTCAACTTTAATTTCAGAGTAGCTTCCCCTTGTATCAAATATAGAATAAGGGCGTTGATGTTGTAACGATTTGTTCACATAACACTGAAATGTTACGATATAACAGAATTGTAAAAACCAGTTTCGTTATTATGAGAAATATGGGAAAGAATAAAGTTTCATATATACAAAAAATAAGTGGGAATAATAGTCAAAGCGGAAACGGCTGTAGGTGAATATTGGTACCTAATACGTACTCGTCTCCACCCCGAATTCGTACCCAAAACGAACTCGTACCCAAATACACAATAATTTTTTATTCCTTTGTATTGAAGATGTATTCAAATTTAAGCACATAATTTAGATAGATAAATAAATAACACACATACACACGTGTAAAATCACATCAGATAATTATCAAATATTGATAACATAGCACATTGGAGCTGGTGATTTTGCAATAATTTCAAAGAGATATCAAAATACTTTTTATTTTCAAGCAGTTGTTCAAACTAGTGGCCTCTTAAGTGAAAATAAAGTCAACTGAAACGAAAATAATAATTAATGTTTATATAAGCTTCGGTTTATTCCCCTTTTTCTTATCAATGTATAATTTTTTTATTGTGATTTTGATAACCTATAGATTTAGTGATATGCAATATTTATCAAAATTATCAAATGTATGAATTTAATGTCTCAAATACGATAAAAAAAATGAAAACAATGAATAAAAGTTTTTAACTTTCATAATAGTTTGCTGATATTCAAAGACTAGAAAATGGCCACGAATTCACTCTTCACATTTGGTTACGAATCCACTTAAGGGACGTAACTCTAAATTGTTGTCTATGTTGCTATGGATAATCTTATCTTCAGCACAGAAGATTACGATTGTAACTTACAATCGCAATTGTAAAATGAGATGAGTTACAACTGTGCTACAATCGCTTTTGTGCAAGAGTTGTAAGAGTTACGACCGCGATTGTATTTTCGATTGCAAATGCCTACAATTGATTGTAGCTACGATCGTTTTTGTGCAAGTGGGCCCAGGCGTGTTACAATTATCGTACTCGATAGGTCACATGAAAACACAACACCGTCAAATCGTGCGCTAACGCAGTTGCTACAAGAGAATCAAATAACAACATGTAATTTGGCTGCAAGTTCTCCAGATGTTCACACAGTTATATTTCATCATCTTCACCCATGACACCTACATCCTCGAAAATTTGAGACAATTTGACCACCGCTTTTAACCTCAAAGATTCTTCAAGTTGAGGAAAACTGCTGAGTTTGGATATTCTTGACGAAGATCACACCACCTTTAAGTTCAGGACCCGGTTGTATCAACGCGTAATTATGTAATCATCAATTAAACACTAATCATTGATTAAATACTTAATGTTTGATTAGTTAATGAAGTGTTTAAATAAGGTTGTATAAACCCTTATTTAAACACCCATTAACTAAGTATGCCTCTAATAAAGGTCCCGTCATTAAACCATGATTAACTTAGGGGAATCCCCTAATTATTATCCATGATGCATTGCATGTAAACACTCATCGATCGTTTGCATCATGGCTGCCGTCAGAAATCGCAGCAAAAACTTTGAAAGTTGTGAAATACAACTTCTAACAGATCTAGTTGAAGATCATATCGGTGTGCTAAACAGCAAACTTACCAACTCCATAACTAATGACAAAAAGAAGCAGATATGGGACAAAATAACGGCCGAGATCAATAGCCTTGGGGTAAGCAATAGGACGTCCAAAGAAATCAAGACAAAATGGAATAATACGTTTCAAAGTGCAAAAAAAGAGTTTTCAGGTAGAAAACTTCAAACGAAAAAAACAGGTGGCGGTCCATGTCCCAAGCCTGTTTCCTCTTCCATCAAGAAAATCATGGATATTTATTCGGATTCCGCATGTTTCAACGGTGTGGCCGGAGTGGAATTTTCATTTTGATTGATGTTAGCATAGATTATGTATGTCGATGCAAGTATTAAAACAAAATAGCAAGTAGACGAAGACATAGGCTAGCTTGCGACTTCAAAACATAATGTCGAAATTGCGGACAGTTTCATTTAGAAGATAAAAGGTTTGGTTTGTTCAATTTCCGGGATTCATTGGAATTCAACATAGGCAAATTTAGTTTAAAACCCACGGCGTTAGCCGGAGGTTTTAAACGCTACAATTTGCCTATTTTCTGTTTAGAAGCCTTGTGACAGTCTAGCGAAAGTGAGGTAACTAACATGTAACTTCCTTTTGGTTTGTTTACAAAATGTTAAACGTTGCACACCTCTGAAGAAAATTGTATTTCTCTCAGTTGCTTTCGACAATGACCTATCAATTATTTCCCTCAGGCCATTCTCATCAACCTTAGCAAAGCGGGACTGTGGAGGGACGCTCGGTGTACAAGATGGAGCCGGGTCAGCGTTAGCGCTGGAATTTCGAAGTGGAAACGTCCGGAGTGCTGGCATTGGTGTATTTTGGAAGATCATTATCTAGAAACAAGTATCATTAACTTATTCTTTGGCTGAATAATAATCTTTAAACTTGGAATATTGTACCAAATTAAATACTCGAATGCTTGAAATTTGCGGAGCAGTTCATTTGTGAATAAACATCATTGAAGGATATTATTTTATGGCTCTTCAATCACTTTACTGTTATCTGATCACATATGATTATGTGCCATGTGATTGTATACCATCATCTTTGAATAATTCTTCCAAGAATTTGTCGTCTTCAAAGATTGTATCAAAATCCCAGAGAAAGAATTTGAGGTGGTAATGTTCCTCAATTATGCAAATTCATGCAGCGAAAATAGTACGTTATTAGTGCCAACGTATTACTGTACGGTTATTAGGCCATCATTTTCAGGTATGTCGAACAATATTCGACAAGGGTAATTAACCAATCAGATTGCGGAAAGCACTCACTCTTGGTTTACAATTCATATTCTTACCTTCTGTACAATGCAGTTGAACTTTATTCAATCACATTTCACCCGCTGTACGTAACGTGCATCCTCTTTCAACGAATATCCAAATCAATGTGAAGGAACCCATCCCGTTACACTTTGCATACGCTTCCTATTATGTTTCTCACAATGCAAATATTTAAGAAGCGACAATATTAAAAAGGTTGTGCAAAAATATAGCAAAGTTAGTAACAGACAGAAGCATTTGACGCTGCTGTTATTATTAATTATGCTTTAAAATTTAGAATATTTCAGGGAATTATCATCGAAAACTCGTAATGTAATTATATCAAATAAAAAGCGCTTGAGGAAATACAGGCCTGTGTCAACAGTTTTAGTAATGTGATGTAATTTCCAGAGACTTATACGGTATGTTAATTTCGTGTAGCATAAATATTTTCCATGAATTTAATTTTCGTTGGGTCCTAATTAAAGTGAGCACAGTAATCATCTCAGCTACACCCACAGAATTTCGAAGAATTTTCCGATTCCACCAGAATTAATTAAATAAAAATTGTGTTTTCTACACTAAATTCACATGTAAGTCTACTGAAATTAAGTTAAGTGGCAAATATTTTGGCTCGGGTCCGTATTTGCATTTGTCATTTTTATTTTATTTTCAATGACTTTGTGGAAGGGTGGCATATTTTATATCTAATTTGAAAAACAACAACCAAAAATCCTATTTATTTTCAGAAGCTCAAAGTGTAGAGATCCATGGCTCTCCTACAACGTTGGACTTGTTGCAGGAGCAACAGGATAATGATGTCGCCGTCCCATCGCTTGATGCCAAGCTGTAGCTACACCGCTGATATTGCAGCTGTAGGCAACTTACAGTCCTCCGTGGAGAGCAAGAGTCTGTGCGAAGACGGGTATGTAGATATATAGGTGTAATAGTTCCCTTATTCAAGTTTTCAATAATACCATGCAGAGTTTATATTTATTGCTACTGGCAGGAATAGCAATTTAACCTTTATATATAGTTATGATCACAAAATTAAGAATGACGGGATGTTTTATTCCTCAGTATGACAAATATTTATGGCATGTAGGTTAATTGATGTACATGTCGTAAGTTAGTGTAAATCAGAAAATGCAGTCATATTGACGACGTGTTTCAGAGTCACAGCATCTACTTGGGGGAAAGGACCGAGGATTTCCAAGAGGAAAGTGAAGCCTGATGATGTCACACAGCTCCAGTATGAGGTCCCCCTGGAGCAGAAAAAGAAACTGATCGCTGAAACCACCTACTACGAGTTGATGAATAAGAAGTTACGGAAGGAGTTAGGCGAATGTTAATGATCATAATGTGATTGTATTACATGTATTCCACCGTGATTATTACAAGTGCTGACGTACATGTCAGTGCTACGTATTATGTCTGACTGAACAAGTAAGACATAGTTATTGATTAAAGTTTCAACGCACTGAAGAAGTTTCTTGTTATGTATTCCCTTATGTTTCGTCCGTCTTCCCGGCCAGCATAGTCAGCGCCGATGTCGCCTTCTTCCTCCTCCCCATCTTCCGTCTCGCACATGGGTTCCCGGAGATCGATGGCGATGTTGTGCAAAACAGCACAAGCACCTGGACATGTGAAATTAGGAAAATGAGATTTAGGTTTGATATTCTTTTGATTCTATTACCACTCATATTTATTCTACAGTAAGAATGACAGATATATACCTCAAACACATACCAAGTTGGAACCCAATCAACATTCAATGAAGGAAAATTGTTCAACAACCATTGTTAAGGGGTTAAACAGTCGATTTGGGAAATAAGGGTACTGGGAAATTCACGAATTTTAATGTGGACGTATGTTTTTAAAATATCACCTATGATTGTACATGCTCTCTCTGGACTCAGCCGGATTTCACCATGTAGAACGTGGAACCTGCGTTTCCACCACCCAAATGCGCGCTCCATTGTGACCCTCCTCGTCCTTTTGTGAGCGGAGTTGAAGTTCTCTTTGTCCTCAGAAGTAGTTCGCATGTATGGTGTCATAAGAAATGGACGACAAGCATAGCCGCTGTTCCCAAGAATAATTCCTGTTTGAAGTGTAGCTTTCTGATTTTGCAAGCTCTGTCCAAGTTGACTCATCTTGAAAACGTGACTGTCATGAGTGCTGCCAGGCCATCTTGCCACTACATTTGTGAACTTTCCTGATAGAACAGTAACAAATTATGTGTAAATACGTATCAATAGATCATAATTAATCAATATATACTCTTCACATTGTAGAGAATATGAACAGGTGAAAATATATAATGTATTCATTCACACAATGACTACTTTCCCTTGAAATGTTTACGTAATATTTCGCATCTGTTTATTGGGCTTAAACGTATTCGAGTCAATAAAATGAATTAGGATTGGTGGACAAGCCGTTTAGCTTATTATTCACACCACTACCATACAACCTAGGTCATTTAGTATTTTATATACTTAATAGATGTACGTTTGAATTTCGTAAATATGTCACATTGTGTACCTTGATGATTGCAAACAGCTTGAACGTTTATAGAATGAAATCCTTTTCTGTTTACATAAGCTGGTTCGTCTGTTGAGGGACCTTGTATTCTTACGTGAGTTCCATCGATGCAGCCTATTACCCCTGGGAATTTAGCAAGACGATAGAACTCCTTTCTTATAATACTCTTTTCTTCCACGGTAGGCCATTTAACAAACTGTGGTAGAAGTCGTGCTAGCGCTACACTAACTTTTCGCTCAACCCTTGACACAGTAGATATCTCCACTCCAAACGTGTCGCCAATCACTTGCAAGAAGCTGCCAGTTGCATAGAAGCGTAGTGCTATTAGCACCTGGAATAAATTCAAACTTTCAATAATCTAAGTATTTCGTACGCTTTTGAATGTATCTTTAGGACTTCTGACAAGAGTTCCTTCCCTTATCACAGTGGCCTTGACATTGTTCTTGGACAGCGATACGATAATTGTCAGATGGAGTGGTGGTTTGGTATGTAATCATTAAAATAGACTGGATAAGACATGACTATTGCTCTCCCCAAAGGAATATACATTATTTGTGATTAGTAATTATATCCATTTTTAATTAATAAGTGTAGATTCAGTTCGTCAATAAATACTGTTTTCATCTTAGTTACTTTCCGTGTGTGACTGCGTATTTCGTGAAAATTGTCTATTTTTATAGACTAATCATTGTTAGGCGTACCTGTAATTCCACACTCAGTGCTCTAGATGTCGCTGTCATAGGACATAGATTGTCGCCAATCAACCCACAGAGGTACTGTATCGCTTCAGTACCGAAACGGTACCTCGCTCTGACTTCTTCGTTGCTCATATTTTCGAAGTGATTAATCCGTTCACGAAAATGTTTCTCTTTTCTCCGACGTCCAAGTTGATGGAACATTATGTCGTCTGCCATGTTGATACAGCTAATGACGGTTTAATGATACCCCCAAACCTTCATTAGCTTAAAGGAGAATACGAGTGAATTGCAATAATTTGCTGGGTGAAAGATAAAGTCATCAGAAATATATTCCCAAATTTTCAAATAAAAATTATGTATACTTATGTTTTAATCGCGAAAACAGTTTCTGTAAATCTCGGCTTCGGCCATTTTGCATATTTCGCTGGAACCCACGTGACCTTTCCGCTCGTGACGTCATACGTGCCTTGAGTCCGCCATATTGCCAAAGACCAAGCGCTGCAGAAGTACAAGTTTTATTGTTGCTGGTGTTTTTGTGAATGGTACGATGGTGTATTGCGTTGCCTGGGGATGTACAGCATCATCCAACTTGGGAAAGAACCACCATTTCTTCAGATTTCCAAGTGAAAAGACAGATATAGACAGGAGGAAGGTTTGGATTCATAGGTGTCAACGTGGGGAGAAAAACTGGAAGCCAAGCAAGAATGCAGTACTGTGTGCCGATCATTTCGAGTCGGATGCATTCGAAAGAGACCCATTTCGCCTTGCACAATTGGGATATGAAAATCCAAAAGCTCGGCTGAAGAAGGACGCAGTGCCCACGAGATTCAGGACAAAACGTTTCGCGGATGGTTTACCTAGTGTTACACGAGGAGCGTTTAGGAAACGACAAACGGACGAGGTAAGTAGATTTCGATATGCATACTGTTACCGTTGACCGGAGATTTTCATTCCAGAATATTCCGTTTATATTGCACCATTACCATGATTACGTTAGAACTTGCAGTTAATGGTATATTTTAACATTGAATAAATCAAGTCCGATTGTAATCAAATATATGGACCTGTTATTGAAATCAGTAAGTGGCTTCCCCTGAGCTCGCAAATGTTTTTTCTATAACGTTCGTTCCGGTTTGTGGACCCAATTATTGCAGTGTACCCGGAAAAGAAATTATCTTTGGCCTTATCTTTAAATATGGGTGAAGTACATGTTTCATTCGTTGTTTTCCATTTTGCCATATTACTCGTGTCGGCATCAGACTTGCGGCAGTATTGAAAGTTATGATGTATTGAAATAATAGGTTAGCTGTGATTTTCATGAACATTTTTAGTTTTATTTGTCAATTTTTCGCAGATCCTGAGGGATATCTTCAATGATGAACAAAACACTGAAACAAATCCACCCAAAGCCTTTGATGGAGACAGGAATGAGCCTTATGAATTAGATAAGGTAAAGGAACATGAAAAGTTTCATGGACAAGATTCCACATCAACTAATGAGATAAAACTTGGAGCGTCTGTGAGTGTTTCCACCAATTTGAACATTAGTTCGCGTTTTGTCAACCAGAAAACCCAGACTATTTCACAGCAACAAGTTACATCACAACGTACACGGAGGATTCAAGTTACAAGTCCTTGCCAGTGCAAGCCAGTCACTACCATTTCCACAGAAATTCAATGTGATCTTGTATCATTGCCACCACCAAAGCTATTTTCATCTAAATGTGCACCCATATCACAAGTTGCATCTAAACAGCATGAGGTGTGCAGTGTCCCCATCCAAGCAGTGGAGGATATTGATGCTTGTGAGGACACATTTCTTACAAGTGATGAGGAATACATGCCTTCTAAATACTCAGAGTTGGATGAAAGTGAAACTGATGCAGACTGTGATACAGATACTGATGATGAAACTGAACCAGTTCTCTACTCGTCAGTAAATCCCCAGACTGAAAGACAGTTTCTTGTCTCTGAAACCTCACTTGCCAAACTATTCCAGTATTGCTCACATCAGTCAGGTTCAAGTTCATTTTGTGGCATGACTTGTCAAGTTAAACTGATGCAACATCAAGGCGTTATGATAACTGTGGAGACAAAATGCTAGAAGGGGCACACTACAAGATGGAACAGTCAGTCAATGCATGGGACAATGCCTTGGGGCAATCTTCTGTGTGCCAGCAGTATTCTTTTTGAGCGGGGGATGTGCCACCCAAGTATTGAGAATGTTCAAGTTCATGAAAATGCCAATTTTTTAGCATGGGTACTTTCATCAACATACAGCGATGTTATACAGTACCATCTTGTCTAAAAGTTTGGCATGAACATCAGTCCAGCTTGTTGGAGCGTGTTGGTGGGAATCCACTTGTTTTGGGAGATGTGACACACCAGGACATTGTGCGAAGTATGGCACATACACCTTGATGGATCTTCGAGACAGAAGAATTTTGGATATACAGCTTGTCCAGGTGAGTGAAAATAAGTGAGACCCCAAGGTACTGCTGCACATGCTATAAAGATTTGTATAAAAGGTAGCAATATTGACAAGAGATGTTGTGCTTGATGCTGCTTGCAGCACTATTCCAGCTATATATAACTGCAGCCTATAATAAATCAAATCTGGAGCAGACAATTCAGTGATTGATATGTTCTTGTTTTCATTTTAGAGCAATGAAGTGAAGAATTCACATCACATGGAACTTGAGAGACTGAAGCGAGGATTGTCATTTCTTGAACAGAAAGGGTGTGCCATTAAGGAAGTCATCACAGATCGCCATGTCTCAGTGAAGAAATACATGAGAGAGGAGCATAAAGACAAGAAACATTACTTTGATGTTTGGCATGTAACCAAAAGTAAGGATACACATAATATATTTGGTGTTAATCTGTTTATGATACAGATTCTGGATGATATACATCAATTACTATTTGCCGGCATTCATAAAATTATCTTGTGATCATATGGTTAACATAAAAAATACAACTGATAAAACTGGGTTAGCTACTAGTATTTTACATAAACCAATGTAAATTTGTGAAATGTGCTGTGGACTATTTGGATATGAAAACTGTTGTCGACCACTAAATTACATATTCCAATTGATGACAGGAGTTGGGAAGAAACTGGAAGCAGCAGCCCAAAAAAGTGGATGTGCTGCAATCCGTCCTTGGATCAAGTCGACGACAAACCATATGTACTGGGTAGCAGCATCATGTAAAGATGATCCAGATATGAAAGTCGATAAATGGTTGTCAGTGACAAACCATGTTGCAAACAAACATGAAGGACACTCAGCCAAGTTCAAGCAGTGCAAGCATGCACCACTGACTGAGGAAAGACTATGGTTGAAAGAAGGTTAGTATTTTTTAAATATACTTTAACATCAGGGCTCGATTTAAGAGTTGTTAACCTACTTGCACCAGGTGCAACCTAAGATAAAAAGTTGCACTAGCCAAATTCCATTGCAATATGTAATTAGTGAAATATGCTATTGAATTATTTAGATGTTTTGTTTAGGAGTTTACCCCCTCAAAAATTTAGACCAGGTTGCACTTTGTAATATTGGTTAGCACCAGTGTAAGGAACAAAGCACTAAATCGAGCCCTGAACATTAACAGCATTTCATGTGACCAATTCATCAGTTATACACACAGTCCGGCATTAATTTACAATGAGTGTCACAATACTATAAAGGTATACATGTCATTGACCATGATAACATGAATGAAGTAGCAATTTTGTTTTTACAGGTTCTAAACCATACAAAGCTTTCATGGAGGTTGTCAGCAGTGGTTACCTTGTGAGAGATTTGCCAAACCTGTCTCCAGTGTATCAGACTTATGCATTGGAGGTTTTCCACAGTGTGGTAAATCACTTTGTGCTTCAGAACACCCACTACTTTTATGCTGCAATGATGGCAAGGTGAGATATGCAGAGAACCCATGCAATATTTCATAATATTCACTTAGTATTTCTACAATAAATACATTACAGAAGCCACTAATTGCCATGTAGTGTTCTAGATGGAACCTGTGATGTTTGGTTTACACTTTGTGGAAGTATTAGGAGATAAACATCATGTGTAGGCCAATTTTCGAAGTTATTGGTATTTGAAGCACAGGTATATTTCATTTCAAACCTCCGCTAAGGTCGGTTCCAAATGAATTCCCGTAAGCTTCAAATACTCAACACATGATGTTCATCGATTATTGTAAACACCAAAGTAAACCAGAAGGTCCACACACGCTTTTTTGTGTCTGCACTCATTGACATCGAGTATGGGTACAGCAGTGAAATGTCATCAGTCGGACGTTTTCGTGTCTCCCATGGTAGCATCTGGTACTGCTCATTTGTGACGTCATTTGGACTTTACGTCACAATATGATTTTAATGACGTCATCACAGCTGACGACGTAACAATACAATGGTGTGAGCGATGTTTGTATGTATTAATATGCAGCGAATTTCCGGGAATCAAATATTATTTGATCACGTTTTTCAGCCAATCAGATCAAAGAACACAGTGACTTTTGTTTTACAATGTTCAATAACCATTGCATTGACATACATTTTTCAGTTATCAAGCAAAATTTTATCATTTCAGAATGTTCCTCGCTGCTCTCCATTTCAATGAAAATGGAAACCGTGAACAAGCAACAGATCATGAGGGCAATTCAAGATGGAAGATGATGTATCCCAAATCAAAGAAAGGAGAGGATGCCGTTGTCAAACCTGTTAAACAACCAGTTACATTCAGTAAGTTTAGAACTGCAGATTGTATACATAAGTAGGACTGGAGCAAATGTATTCCTTTTGCCTGATAACAAATTTCGTTTGAATTATTCTTTCAACTTTCAGAGAGGCCTTTTTCAGCATGTGATATTTTTCTCTTGATCTTATGCACTAAAATACATAATAAAAAATCTGTACATGATAACAAACAGAAAACAATATAACCTGTGTTGTCTTGCCTGTATTTTCTATAATTGTTTACAGTGAAATTGTTATTTTCGTATTTTGTACCATGCAGACTATGCTGAAGACCTGCAGCGGGCGGTAATAGAAAGAAGAAGAGCTTTGCCAAACTACCTATCAGCAAAGAAAGATGCAGACAAGCATTTCCAAAGTACACCTCTGCCTCTTACCAAGAGCTTTAAACCCTTTGTTAAGGAAGACTTGGTCGCCCAACAAAAGTCAAGATTCTGTATGCCCAAATAGAATAAATTCAAGACAAGCCTTTCAACAGACTGCTTGACTTTTTCAATATGTCATTTGCATTACTGTTGTGGGTGTGAATGGAGCGTCTATGACCTCGTCATTACCTGCTGTATGGTTCCTTGTACATGACATCTTTTATGTATAATAAGGGGTAGCTTAGTCAGGTAGAACAAGAGACCACTGGCCATTAAAGACAGATTTATTTACATGAAATATACAAAGAACTAACATATATAAAAGAATGATGAGCATTTTTCACAGTGATCTCATGAATAAACTTTGCGCCGTGATTGTTACAAACTTGAGATGTTTATATTTATGCCTTACTGAAAATGATCTGGCAATGTTTTCTTGTTATTTCTCTGGCCTCAGATTACAAGACATCCTCAAACCAGAAAATGACATGTTTAGGTTGTTTTATGCAAATGAATAAATTTGTGAACTTTACCTTTGACTTAATCTTTATTTGCACTTCACATACCCATAGTACATGCATACAAGTAATATTGTTAGGCAGTGGAGATTATTTGTTTCTGTGTAAAAAGGCATGATACAAAACCATTGACATCTTGCAGGTGAAAAGGATTAACCTCGGGAGTGGAAATAACTTAAAAATTGCTAGTGTACTCCAGTACAGTGGCACATGTAAAAATCACTTAGCCTGATAATTTTTCCACTATACGGATTGATTTTCTTGATGACTTTTAAATAAACAACATACTTACCATTGCAAAGTCAACTAGACACTGGTACAGTGTGATATACACAAATTTGTTTGTCCGACAGAAAAAACCCCACTGGACTGGGACATCTGAACCTGACATGGCATTTATATGACAATATAATCTATTTGGGTAAACAAACATACAACTTATTTCACTGACAAAATACAATCTTATCTACAGACCTGATTAGATGAAAGTCTTCTCACTTAGCTTATACTCCACATCTTCATCCAAATATACTTCAAAAGAGGTTGGAAATTAATGTATGTAAAAACATGAAAGATTGTCATGGTTTTGCATACTTGAACCCGGTGTATGAGTCTGATTCCGCTGGGAATGCCTCTCTAATTTTCTTCACAACACATGAAGGATGAACTTTCCTACATTTCTTTGGAAGACGATGGTATACCAGTCTGGAGAAGCGACGATATGAACAGTATCTGTATGCCCTGTAATTGAAGGAAAGTGATATCACCTTTTCATTTAGTAGGTGCCTTCGCAAAATTGTATTTTAAAAAGTAATCTATGAATCTCCCGAGGAAATATTTTCATAAATGTACCTTTACCAAGACGAGATGCTCGAATAGTATGTTAACTATAATTTCCCATTCTTCCACTTTACAACAAATAGTTTATAACAATAACTTACTCATGTACTGGCTCGTTGTCGTCAAGTGGTCCATCCTGCTGAACAAACTCCAGTAATGAAACCCAAACGACTCCTCTCCTCAGACAATTGTCCACAAAATATGAGTGCTCAGTGATACACTGCATAGCTGCTTCGTCGCACGCGTGTTCCGTTTGCTGAATCTCCTGGCAACACTTACTTTCAAGACCAGTTGGCATAGGGATGCACTCACCACAGTCACACCTAAGAAATATGATTAAGTTTTTTGAAAACATCTAAAATGAGAATCAATTGAGCCAAGCGCCGGCAATATACACGCCTTTATCAATCAAGCAAAAAACGTGCTTATTCTTTCGAATGTTATTATAAATAAATATCCTATAAGCCGTGTATTTACAAGACGATTTGTTACAACAAAACGAATTCATACGAACGATGTATCCGGGATATAAGTGACAAAGTGCCGACAGCGTATGATAAACAAAACTGCTTCTAGACAGCAATTAGTACTTCATGAATAAAGTTTATATATATCACAATTTGGCACATTAACAATATACCCGAACCAATAAAACAACGTTGTTTATATGACGAACTTACCAGTCTGTGTTCCCGAGTCTTCCGATGTTGGCATCAAGTGGTGCCTTCGTGTCGCTGGTTTCTTCTCCTTCATCTTCACTGGAAGTTTCTCTTGCATGATGTAAAATTGGCTCATATTGGTACGGTCTAACATCCAGGTCAAAAATGACTTCGGGAACATCATTTAGTGCCTCAGAATCCATGGTCAATCTTAAGTTGTCAAACATAACCAAAGAGGAAGCCATCGGCAACCGGCACATGTGACGTCATGTCACGTGATACCAGCCTCTGCTCATTAACTGTCGGGTGTTTCCGTAATAGGCGGAATTTCGAGGGCGTTTTTCACGTTTTTATTGCGATTTAACAAACATTTTGTAAAAATTTAAAAAACAGAAAGTGACTTTTAGGGTGCTTTCTTTCATATATTAAAAAAATTAATTTCGTTGGTATTCTCCTTTAATGATGGATTAATGAAGGGATTCCTTTATTAAGGGTTTCATGCAACTGAAGATAATCAATGATTAACTAATCATAGTTTAATTAACGATTAAAGCTTTATTAAAAGTTTGATACAACCGGATCCAGGTACCATTGATCTTGCCATCTTTAAGGAGAGCCTGCATCTGGCACAAATTTTGGATCGAGCTTTGGTCAGATCATCATTGAGGAAGATCTTATTTGAAAACTTTGATCCTTTCAGTTTTTGGCGGTTGTTTATTTGTCAAGGTCAGCGGTAACTAAGGCAGGTTCGACATTAAAGCATCATTTCGCTAAAATTGCTATTTTGAAAGAACGTTGCTTGCT